>NW_023595318.1:0-1732 GCF_014839805.1 Manduca sexta | reverse complement strand
CTTAAGTTAAAACTACTTTAAATCTTATGTTAAAATTATAGCGTTCGTTATTTATGAATATTATTTATTGTGGTATCGTATGTTACGTTATATAAATTGTTAAACTTTTTGACCTTTAACACTATCAACAAAAATACATACGCTAACATTATTATAATAAGATTTATAATAATTTTTGTGTTGAGAATTCTCGTGCTGATATGGCATGATATCAATGGCTTTTCAACTAAGGGTTATAGACCGTTACTAGCTTTTTTTAGATTAATTTAGCATCAGTGATATTATACATAATATGCATGTTTAACATTTCATTTTCCATATTTCTAAATCACTCGCACTAGGAAATTATGTTTTTACGAAGTATAAAATATTGTTTTTATCAACTACAGAAGTTTGTCCTATTAAAACCAGAAAATATTGAAATTTGTTTCCTAATGTATGTGCAAAGATAAGTTTTTTGGTTTTATTTAATAAAAATATATATAGCGCTGCCCTAGCGCCGAGTTCTTAAACTTAAGAGTTTCACTTTAATGCTGTAATAGTCGAGAGGTGCTTATTGATTGTCATACAATGCTCAATTCATTGTGTTTACAATCTACAAATTCTACTGGTGGTAGCTCTCTCGCATGCGAAGAGCTGTCTGGATATGTACCACCGCAATGTCTATTTCTACCACCAAACAGCAGTGTCGCATGCAGCTTTTTGTGTTCAAGTTCAAAGGATATTGTACCCAGCGTAATGTCTAGGTATTATTAGGTTTAAAATACTTCTATCTAAGGGTGACGAGCGCAGTAGGAAACTAGGGTGTTCTGTAGTGCCAAATTTTGGTGTTACTCCTGTTTATGGTCGGTCGTATCACTTACCGGCGAGCAGCATGTTTGTTTCCGTCATAAAACACTATTTTTCTTATATTTTTCAGACAAGCTATGCGTGCCAGCAGCATACATGAAGGACTGCGAGCAGATGCTTGAAGTACCCACGAAGTCTAAAGTGGCCTTGGAATGTGTACCAGCTAGAGACAGGTAAAGTAACCCCAACACACTAAAACATAAGCCTTTTATTCCCGAAGGGATAGACAGAAGCGCAACTAGTGCACCCACTTTTCACCATCTGTATTCGATCTCATCATGCAATGAGAACGAGACTATCGCAATATCGAGCACAAACTCTAGACTCCAGGTTACAAGTAAGGAAAATCCTCAGAAAATCTATTAACTCTAATAACTGGATGACATGAGAAGCTTTTGTTATCTCGTTGATATTGATCGTGCTGATCACAACAGGAAAACTGATTCAGAAAATAATCGGGATAATGGGGAGGAAGGGAAATTAAATATAGGAATTTGTTTTTATATAAGAATTATTTCAAGCAATACAATTACCTTTTACCAATTTAAAATAATTTAGAATGACCAATGAATACATCAATATAGCAAGATGTTTGACCGTTTCGAAAAGTAGACAACTTCCTCATTCACAGCGTTTGTAGAGAACTAAGGGAATCTGATATGGATGAACTATATCTGGAACAGTTTAACTTGTTTTTACGCTTTCTGGTCATTACTAAAGACGAACCCGAAAAAGACTGGATTCAATTCAAGGCCCTTTTGATCCAAAGTATTTACGGTTACCATCACATGAACCGCAAGCATTCAATAAATAAAACAACGAACATATCTAGATATAGAAATACAGATCCATCGATAAACGTGTAACTCATCATCCAACAATA
>NW_023595317.1:0-8824 GCF_014839805.1 Manduca sexta | reverse complement strand
AGCGTGGACATGCATCGAGTGACGCACAGACGTCCCGTTGGATTGATATCGATGATTAGCTAGCGGCTTGATTAAATTATGTGTTTGACATCGAGCTATCACTTATGTTTGGTGGATTGTGATATGACAAAGACCTTGTATAGAAGTAATGCTTCATCTAAGCCTAAATACATCAATGTATAATCTGTATATCAATGTGTAATGTGTAATTTATGCTAATGTATAAAGTTGAAGAGTTTGTTTACGTGAACGCGCTGTTTGTAGGTGTTTGTAAATATAATGTGGGTAGGTGGCATAAAGTCAGTCTTGAGCACGCCATGGTGTTTGTTTAGCGCATAACCTTTACACTATTCTCAGTAAATACCGGATTTTTTTTCTTTTCACTAATATTGCTTTTACTGAGTGCTATGGGCTACTTTTTATTCGGGAAATTATTTATTTAGATTTTTGTTTGGAACTGGCGGAGCTGTAAGGAAATGTTTATTTTAAACTAGACATCATCAATATATCCTTGCAAAAAGTAAATACTATTGAATTTTAAATGAACGTTAATTGGTAGGTAATTTATTTCAAATAGATTTTACACTATATAGGCGTTACAATTCACGCTTCAGAAGAACTATCTTTATTTTATTCTACTATTCTTCTCCTATCGAGTCCGATGCAGAGAGACATTCATCATCATCATTATCATCAGCTGCAGAATGTTCACTACTGAACATGGGCTTACACCAAAGATTTCCAGATCGACCTATTTATTGGAAGCAGCCCGCATCCAGCGACCTCCAGCATCTTTTACGAGGTCATCTGTCCACCTCGAGGGTGGATGTTCGAAGCTGCGCTTGTCAGTTTGTGGCCTACATTCCAGAACCTTCTTTCTCACTTTATATTAATCTATTTCTTCTTCACTTAAGACTGGCAGCCTGCCATAAAATATATCTAACCCTGGGCAAATCGCTGTAAAGAACTACAAAACCGACCCGACCAAGGTATCAAATCCAAGATTTGTCAATTCTTAGCCTAGATACGAAACCACTAATCAGGAAGAAGATATACAGAAACAACGTTTTATTACTCAAATTGTTATGATAACTGATGGATATGAACACGTGTAACAGCGAAGGTCAACCTTGTTCCCTTGTAATAAGTAATATGTAGTAACTTGTACACAACTTCTTTCACTTGTGATTTCTTCGTTTATTAGAAAAGTTATGATTGCCTTTCACGTAATAAGATCTAAGTGTTTACTCTAGGGAGTGTGCGTGAGTGTTTTTGGTTTATTTGTTTTAATTTTTTTACTGTCTCTATCACATTCTGATGTCACTGCCGTAATCTAGTGTGAGTAAGTAACTCAGATTGTTTTGTACAGTCAGCCACAAAAGTAGGTGAACAAATTTAAAATTTAAAATGACCTGTTTCATCTCCTCCAAGTGACCGTCTTGAACCGAGGTTCGTAACCCGTAACTGGATTGCCCTCAGCATGGACGCTTAATTTTTATGGGATGCGAGAGCATAAAGCGCTTATCCAAAAGTCCAGCGTGTATTTTTAAGCCGGTCTTTGCCAGACTAACAAATGTAAGCCCATGTTAAAAAAAAATCGCCTATACTTTATGTTTTTCTTCACATTAATAAAATAAAAGGAATTTGCTTTTCTTCACACAAAGAAGAAACATTTTTAAATTAATTTAACGTTTATAGGTGAATTGAAGTTTTAAATATGATCAGCTATTTATTTGGCTGACTTTACCACAATTTTATACTTTAGTGACAATCTTACTGTCGGTATGACTGAGTATTAACTCAAAGTAGCTGATACCAATCAAGCACTACCTTGACAGGAAACTGCAAACAGAGCTACTACTAGAAAGCACTCAATCTTCACAAAGTATTCTTTAGATAATACATTAAAACAAAGTAATATCATTAAGTATTACCTGCGACGTGGAGATGATCTGTCTATGTGCTGGTTCATTGTAGCAGTTTGAAAGACGCGACCGGAATATTGTCACAATGGACTGGAGAAGCCCGTGGACAAAGAGCTACGTATAATTAATGACTGACACCACGAAATGTCGTTGTCTTGCGCCGATGGTCGGACAAGAGATGAGTTGAGTGGTTATGCTAAAGAAATTAATAAGATCCTTTGGAGTATTGAGTGTTTTTACTGAGAATGTAGAAAATTGGATTGATAGGTTAGCAAGCGGTGGCGAAAGGTGATATTTTCCGACAGAGAATCCGACACAGCATATAGGTGCATGAATGTGTTCTGTGAATCGTTGTAATGATAATTAGATTCTAAATAAATTCTACATAAAGGAAAGCCAGCAAGAATCGAGTTACAGGAACCCTTCACCACTGTTATTAAGTCATTGAAAGTGCCTTGGTAGAGTTCTTTTATTATTTGGACTGCGGTGCTGAGGTCCCCAGTGCGAAACCTGGATCGGGCAAACTGATATAGGTTTTTTGCTGAATATCAGCCCAGAGTTTGAAATGTGTGCTCAATGTGGCGATCGCCCTGTCCGACCGAGCATACAGGTGAAAAGTGAGTGCCCTGATTACCCTTTCCTATAACTTCAGGGATACTACTGCTAACTACGCTTTCGAGCCAGTTACAATACTAAGAATAAGTTGAAAATATTTGTGTAAAATTAAATAAAGTTTCCATTTCCAAAAACACAAGATAACCTCGAGCAAACAAAAAACAATAATTAAGAATATTCTCCAGGGATTTTTTGTTCCGAGAACGCTCCGAGCGTCGACCATATCGTTAGATTAAGATAAAACTAAAACAATAATCCTTTTTATTTCTCCTACAGTCCTTTATTTCAGGCAACTATGAATGGGATAAGCAATGTCTTCATATCTGTGGATGACAAAAACTGTGTGGGATGCCCTTTACTGCCATCTTTATGTCTTTTGTTGTGCTGCGTTCAGCTATTAAGGGAGAAATAAAACATTACAAATATAGCCTTAGGGTTTGGACTAGATAAGATTCAAAAAACTTTAGTTGGAATATTTTAATATAAGATATGATGTGACTAAAGATTCTGTGTGGGTATTAAGTTGATTTTGTTTCGGGTTAAATTAAATTGTGCTCTTAAAGTTCATTGCACTTGGTAAATTGCCTTTTCATGTATAATTTGTATTATGTTATAATGATATACATAATCGGGATGAAAATAGCTTTGACTCATAGTAAAGTTATTTTATTGAAACGCGAATCATAAAATTTTATTAAATAAAACGATTGTTATAATATAAAATCACTTAAATCTACTTACAAAATTAAAATTTATTTAACCAGTGTTCCAATACTTCCAAAACGTCATTTAAGAACTGAACAAAATTTTAAACTCCGTAACCGCAGCTTTCATCGCACCTTTTGAAAATAGCGAGCACCTCGCAACAGTACCTGCGGTTTCTTAATAAAGCAAAGGTGTTTAATTGGCTGACAAACTGCAAGCGAAGTAATTACGTCTTGGCTGGCAGCGTTTCAAACAACGCGTCAGTCGAGTCCGCTAGAGATGTATCAGGCATCAAGTCGACTTGTTTTTCGATTTTCATCCTTGCTCTCTAATTATCTGGATATACTAATTGACAATCGAGATTTATAACGTTTGTGCTGTGGTGAATTGTTATAAATGAGCAATAAATGAGCAGGTCCTCGTATTCAGTTAATGAGCGCAGGAAGACAACAGGTTAATTATGCTATTTGTTTAAGGCGATACCTCAAGGTCCATTTTCATACATTTTGTTTCACCTTTAATCTGGGTAACTAAACAAGTATTGGCAAGTAAAGAATTTAAATTCACGTCTAGTTAATGATTAGTTCTAGTGAATATTTCTGCCTTTAAAATTTCGTCATATTAAATTTTAAAGGCCGAAATATCCATGATTATTAATTATTTTTACGTTTTTCTTTCAACTGCGAGAACTAATCACTAACTAGACGTGAATTTAAATTCTTTACTTGCCAATACTTGTTTAGTTACCCAGATTAAAGGTGAAACAAAATATGAAAATGGACCTTGAGGTATCGCCTTAAGATCGAAATCTTTAAACATGTGTAGGTTTTATTTTTCTCGATGGTCTGTTGACATCCCTTTAGAGTCTGAGAAAATATGTATTTAGTTATTGCTACGTATTTTTATTTTTAAATTTTTCGTTAATATAATTTCACCCTTTAGCAGATGTTTTATTTAAGATGTTATTTTTTCTACAGAAAAATTATCCTTATTTACTCCATATTTGCAACACAAATGCAGCTCTCATCATAAACCATACCATGTAGCCATTTATGATCTTAGCACAGTTTAGTTAGACGTTATTTGTCTCTCATGCAATTAATAGTTCTATAATAGACATACCATACTCCTATTTGAGCTGCAGAACTGCTCGGTCTCATTTATATATTCCAAGAAATCTATCGAGTCGCTTCATGCGACTAATCTTTGACAATTACTTCAAGTATCGAGGAAACATCACGTCGTGTACTATTGTTTAACTTTGAGCAATTACATGAAACAGATCATGCAACAATCAACTCGATATCGACAAAGGAATATCGTGTATTGATTGTATCACTATTCAGTAGTGAATTTGCGAACATTTCAAGTGTCAAAGAACAGCTTCATAGGGAGCTGTCGCGTGCGGTTACAAGCTATTACAAGCAGCGCTGTTGCAAGCAATTGCATTTATTGCTCACGCCACCGACGAGCCGGCTTTCTGCTCCAATTAGTTTTTTGGTTTGTGTCTTCATTAAGCGATTCGAATCGTCTGTGATTAGCGGAACATGGAAAGAATCGGTTGCCAAATGTTTTGTATTGGTATTGCCGTTTCGATTTGGGAACTGACCATAAAGATTCGGTCGCGAGTGTCTATGGACCGGTACAAATATTTGTTAGGCTTCGATTTGGTACGGTTCGCGTTTCCTACACAAAAAAATATTTGTTAATTCAGCATAATATTTTAACAGTATACTAAAGTGTACATGCATAGCTGAATTGATTTCTTAAAGGGTTCGATGGACATTACCATTCAAATCGACGTTATAAAAATATAAAATCAGAGCAGATAGTCTAATAATCGGTGCAGGCGATTTTATAGCTCATCCATATGTATCCCAGTAATGTAATATCCAAGTCATATCTATCCAAAACTACTTCGAAGGGGTGCCTTTTAGTACTTCCGTCCACACTCGTCAATAAGGCGTTAAAACATATAAACCTTTATCAAAATATTCATTTACGGACCCTTCAAACAATATTAAAGTAACTTATCGTAAGGTATAATTAAATCCTTTTTACTACCGTAATAAAACGTTGGAAACTAACCTCTCCTACCTTATCACGTGTTGCAAGGTTTATAATTAATTAAGGGTAGCCTGGGTAATATAGGCGCATATCGCACCAAATGGCCCAAATTTTGGTTTGGGTAATGTTTTTGAAATATCCCTGACAACGTTTATTGCTTTGCGTTCAGTTTAGTGTTAGGTTTGACGCTTTGGGAATTGCTATTTAAATACTGATCCCTATGAAGACAATAGACTAAAACGTCTTTCTGTAAACAAATATTGCTATTGTTTTCAAAATATCCAATGGAGTTGAAAGGTTAGAAGAATAATCGAAAAAAAATGATACTGAAAATGCGAAAATGGTTTTAATGACAATCTCCATTCCAGCATCCAGTAAAACAGCCGAAACAATATCCTGTAAAAGATTTTTTTACAATGATATTCTACGGGTATAACGTAATATTTATTTTAAAAAATGTATTGTGCGAAGAATTCGCGTAATGAATATTTCCAATATGCTATGCGATGCTGTCGGATCTGGATAATTAAAAATGCTTCCAGAATTACACATTTCTATTTATAACCTTCGCTCATGACTCAAACATTGCTAAAATTCTTCGTAATTTTGATCTTGATTCTCGTCACAATAGCCAATTACCGTAAATACAATAAGAGCAAAATTTTGCTATTTCTTAGCAATCAATATCTCATCCAAGCTTCATCAATTATGTTGATCTAGATAGCTTCATCCGATATCTTTGGTAACGCCATCCTTCAAGCTTAACGAATATGTGAACTTTGAAGTTTAATTACAGAGTTAATATCAGATAATCAAGAGAGTATTGTGTAACAACGTTACAGTATTTGCTAGTGAATAGAGTTCAGTTTATTCTAGCTACTTTTGATGTTTGCGTCCATTTTTTGTTTTAATTTTTACTGATTTCGAAGTCAATGAATTAAAATGGTTTGAATAAATATCGAACTGTTATTTGTATTTTATTTCAGTTAGTAAAGTAAAATAATGCAATAATATTTAGTAAGCTTGAGATGTACAGTTAACCACAAATTAGCTGAACAAATTCAAAATTTTAAAACTACATATTAATCTCAATCGAAATATTCATTTTTCTTTATCTTAAATAATATAAACCATTTGAAGTTTATTTTAGTGAAGAGGAAACGAATATTTCGTAACCGTGGTTTATAATAATATTAACTATTTCTATACAATAATTCGCGTGATGGTGGCAAGTATGTATGAAAGAGCGAAAACCATTCAAATGCAAATATTTGCCGCCAACTAAATCGACCAATACCGCTGGCCAATGGAAGTCCACGGTCCCGCGCAATACAGCGGTAGGTGCAGTTACTAAATCTCGGTACATCGATGGCGGCACGTTACCCGGCGTGTTTAATAATTTATGCAATATCTATGACAGTTTCGATGTCCCAGAACCCCGAGATTGTGTATTTACTTTGTGGGGTGTCCTGAGAAATGCTACGGAGTGCAGCGGCATACCAAAACGGGTTTCTTGACTTCGTGCTGCAGAGGCAGATGTGAGTATTTTTGACAAACATTTAACTTGAAGGAAGCTAGTAAGTGGAAAGTTCAGGCAAGGGGCTGCGAGCCCTGGCTAGTGTATTGGTGTGTATTCTACATCTAAAGTAGGACTGGACAAAAATCTCATGAGGCCTTTATAAATCATTGACTTTTCAAAATTAAAGTCAAAAAATCTCATGAAATTCACTCGTCAACCCCACAATTCACAAAAGCTTACATAAAACCATTTAATACATAAAACCAACGCGAGTTTCTGAATAAAAGCAGATAAAATCATACATTTATAGAAAGTACGAGAAAATTTCAATGGATTTAAAACCACGATAATAACATTCAGCGGTATTAACTTTTCGTTTTAATTAATACAATTTAAAGCTTATAGTTTCAGAAGTTTTGTTGGCCGTGTATTAATATGAATTTGATAAAATTGGTTCTGGTCTGATACTTAATTGGTTTTTACTTTTGATTTATTATCAGTCACTTTTAAGGAATAATTTACATGAAAGAGTTGGTTTTTGAGCGAAATTGTTTAATACGATTTCAGTCAATAATGTCTAGAGAAGCAATATTACCGGAGATAGCTTAGTTGGGTGTGGAACGGACTACCGAAACGAATATCCACAGGTTCAAAACCTAAGGGCCAACACCCCCTGACTTTTCTAAAATTATGTGTGTATTCTTTGTGAATTATCGCTTGCTTTAACGGTGAAGTAAAACATCGTGAGGAAACCTGCACACCTGAGAAGCTTTCTATAGCAATTTCGTGTGAAGTCTACCAATCCGCACTAAGCCCGCGGGGTGGACTATGGCCTAATCCCTTTCAGTAGTAGAGGAGGCCCGTGCCCAACAGCGGGACAGTATATAATACAGGGTTGATATTATAAGCAGTATTAGAAATATCAGATGTGAACCACAATGACCAAAGTTCTATTTGATATTTCGGTGTAATTTTGTTATATGTATGGAATCTCTAAATATCTGCTTTTCTTCTCTTATCTGATTGATGATGTTAATGCTAAATTGATTTGAGAAATTTGGTATTTTTTTATCACTAACCAGCTTATACTTTATTTACTTGTGTATTAAGACTGCTTCGGCGGCGTAGCTTTATTATGGTACGACGGCAATGCTGAGGTCTTGGGTTCGATCACTGGGCTGAGCAAAGTGATATTGGGTTTTTAATTCTGTATCAGCCCGGAGTCTTGAATTAGTGCCCGATATGGCGACACGCTCGCCCCCTATTAGTTTATGGGACGGAATACTCACGGAATTTGATTCAGTTGCGTCTCTACCTACCCCTTCAGGAAATAAAAGGCGTGAGTACGTGGGTATAGTGTAATTAGTACAATTTTCTTTATACTTATTTGCCTTGGTTCACCCACATTATATATTTCTTTATGTTTTCCACAAAATACTGAACCGGTCATTCATCAATGCGTAATTTATTAGGAATTAGCTTTTGCTCGCGGCTTCGCCTGCCTGAAGGAGTTTTCTGGGATAAAAGTCCTGCAATATTTTTCCTGGGGTGGAAAGTAGCCTATAACCTTCACAGGGTCTTAAACTATCTCCATACTAGATTTCATAAGAATCCGTTCAGTAGATTTAAGAAAATCGATAACATACAGACAGACAAACTAGGGGACTTAGTTTTATAATATATATAGATACTATACCTGGATTACGCGTTTGAAACCGAAAAATATCTAGTTACTTTATTCTCATAATATTGTGATTTACACACAAACAAACATAAATAAACGACTTTACTCCATACTTTAGTATACCTCGTTTCTGTTCGACATAATGAAGATATCTTCGATAGCCTTATAAATATCCATTTGCAGCGCAAACAAGGGAAAAGGCGCAAAAACATTGTCACAGCGTCATAAAGAATTATATTTATCCTTTAGGAAAGGTATCCGTAAACATATATAGAGGATATATGCGGGGGAATGTTGTGCTAACAAGCC
>NW_023595316.1:0-8498 GCF_014839805.1 Manduca sexta | reverse complement strand
TTATCTTTGTTTATATAAGCTACTTTAATTAAGTAATTAAACATTCTCATGTACCTTGACTTATCATAAGTGCAACTATGTTCGCCTACGTGATGAAATAAGCATTTTATTTTATTTGTTAGTTTTGACTGATTGAAAGAGCTTGCTTGAGGCTCTCCAGCCTAGCTAGCAGTTCTCCAATCTCCATTCCAGAAATAGTATTTTTATAACCAAAACTTGAGTACATCGACACGTCATCGCCAACGATATCTGAGCTTATATACTTTATATAATATGTTTTATATATACATTTAACGGTCGAATTTCAGCCACCGGACATGCACTAGTCTAAATAGAATAATAAATCTTTAATGTTTCAACTAACCTGTTTAGTACCATCGGGTAAGACTACAAAATAGGTCCCTTCAGCTCTGTTGTCTTGGCGTGTCTCGCTGTGCCCAAAATCGCTTCCCGTGATGTAGTCATTCACTTTGTAGTTGAAGTCGTAGTTGGCCGGCTCCTGGAACCAAGGGATCATGTGTTAAATACATTGACTTTGCTCATTAAAATCTATATTAAAGTGCCCCCAACAAAATCCAGCGCTAACCGTATTTTTGAAGTTATTCGTTACTTGTTACTCTAAATTTATAAAATATAGAAAAAAAACATATTTCTACAATAATCTTAATGTTGGTAGTATTAATTTTACTAAAATGTGGATATTATTAATTTCACAATAAAGATGTCGCTAATGTTGTTGATTCCGTGCATCTCCTGAAGTACACATCATTTTAATTTGCTACCAACACTATTCAATTGACAATTTAATAAAGAATTGTTGGGGTTTATTTATAAAAGACTTAAAATTGATTTATTAAATAAATTATTCATAAATCATTGCAAGCTCGAGTCACTATCTTAACTCTTAAAATTATTAATAATTGGGAAGGTGGTGTGATATCATGGTGATGCCTGCCTCGGTGGCGTAGTTGTACTGCATGCGCGGTACGGCAGCGCTCTGAGGTCCTGGGTTCGAATCCCGGGTCGAGCAAAGTGATATTTGGGTTTTTCTGCTCAGTATCAGCCCGGAGTCTGGAATTTGTGCCAGATATGGCGATAGCCTCGCCCCCTATCACATCATGGGACGGAACACACTTGGCGAAAAGTGGGTGCCATGGTTGCGCCTCTGCATACCGCTTATTAGCAAAGAAACATACACTCATCCTGCCTTTATTCCAGAAGGAGTAGGGGGAAGTGCAACCAGGTCACCCACTTTTCACCGTGTGAGTTCCAAATCTCAACACCGAAAAACACTGTGTCAGTAATCTCTCAAGAATGTTTGTTACTAATCAATCCAAAACCTCCAGTTAAAACTATAGTACCTTACAAGACCTAAGTAATTTCTGAGAACCAAGAAGTCTAAACTAAAGTACTTCCTCTGACATCTTGAATATAACACACACACACACACACACACAAAACTTACCTAACTGAAGAATACGATGATGCCACAGCATTCGTTTTCAAAGCACTTGGCGCACCATAATTCTGGGACAATGACTTTGATGACCCTATATATTCTGATACCCTCGCACCAAAGTCACTAAATCCTTCAGAGTAATCTGAAGAGCTTGGGACTCCGTAAGACACATCTATATTGGAAGCGCCGTCATTGCTCGAACTCTTTGGAATAATACTTTTGAAATTGATCTTTGAGGTAAGTATTGACTGCGAGGTTTTGGCAGACGTTCAGCTTGAGAATGCGGAGATCCGTAAAGAGCTGATGGGTTTTCTATATTGCTAAGCGAATGTTGAACTGGCTTGCTGAACTGGTTAGGTAGAGCTGATGGTATTCCATATCCTTGTAAACTGTTTTGAGCTGGTGTTCATACTACTTGGGATTGGCTTCGCACTTTTGGGACACCATATTCTTGTGAGACAGCGTTTCGGGATTTCGTAGCATATCCTCTTGATAACGCGTTCTGGGATTTTGACGTGCCATAATTTTGTGATTTTCTGGATGGAACACCATATTCTAAAGCTATGTTTCGGGTTTCTGGGATTCCGTATTCTTGAGAAAGACTTCGGGTGTCTGGGACTCCGTAATCCTGAGAAAATTTCGGGAAATTCCTGGCGCTTGGCACTGCATAATCTTCAGAGATTCGGGTTGTCGGAAGACCATAAGTAGAAGAAAGAGTAGTCGAAGATTTGGATTTTGGAGGCCCATATTCGTTGAAGGAGTTCCGAGACGCAAGAATTTGGGAGGGAGTCCCGTACTGCTGGGAAGGAGATCTTTGGAAGTCATGGTTGTCGTAGTCATGGCTCGATCTTGCTGATGCGTAGCTGTCCCTGGAAATATTTCATGAATTTTAACCCGGCGAGTGTGGCGGGGTATGTCATACCCCCATGTTAATTACTGGCGTATATTTTTGTGCCTGACTTTCAAACTTATAGTCTCTTTGAGTAGCTGGAGTTACAGGGTTGCGGAAGGTAATAGTGGCGTGATCACAGTGTCGCGGCAACCTGCATTCGAGTTACACGCTTCCAAACTGAGTTCGGGTACGTGATACCCCGCCTCATAGCTGGTGTGACAAAAACTAAAATTGCTTTTTCTGCTATTTTAACTTATTTTCTTTGTTTAATTGTAGATTTTAATAGAAAATGGATGTTGAAAATAGAAAAAAACAACTTCGGTATATGATAGAAGATGTACTTACTAGAACAGGGTTTCGCAAACTTTTATTTAGTGCGGACCGCTAATGCCACCTTATGCGACCTTTTTGCGACCAAAGTCGTAATGTTTGGGTTGATGTTGTTCAGTTGGATTCTTAAATTTGTTTTACTAGCAGTTTACTTCTGTATTTATTTTTAGATATACAAGAGTGCAAAAGCGTGCACTTTATAGTTTTTCTTTTAACTTTTATTTTACTTGCGGATCCCTGAGAGGGGCCCACGGGCCCCAGGGTCCTATGTTTCGTGAAAATCAGGGCAAAGACACTAAATGGATCGATTTCATCCGTAACTTAGGCTTGGCTGTAGTTTACGAACACCTGAAGAGGTGAAATGTCAAAAAATATATATTGCGATTTATATACGTCAGAGAATTTCTTCCCAGATCAACGAATCACTTTCATCGACTCAAAATGTTCCTGGTCATTTTATTAGATGTAGATACCCCAACAAAAATAATCATAAAACAAAATACTCATGAACAAGCTGAGGAAAGGCTATTAGTGTGGAGCATGCAACGTTTTTTGCAAAAACTGCACAGATTTTATCTCCAGTTCCTAAGATGTTCCTAAATTTTTATGATTTTTTAGTTTATAAAGAAAATTATTTCATATTCTATCATACGATTAAGTTTTTTATCATAAAACTGGTTTTACTTTAGTTCCTTTTAGTTTTTAAGAGACTGAAAGTGTTTGTTTGAAATTCAAAGTGACTTATTTCCATCGAGGTAAAAAATAAAATTGTTAAAATGGCGCGATTGTTTTATTTCCAATGCATTATGATGGTATTGTCTTATGATACCAAAAAATAAATAGTATAATACTTCTTCAGAAACAAGTTTTATAGCCAATTTTTTTAAGGGGTATGTCATACCCTGCCTCATACTCCTTGTTACATTTTTTCACCACACGCTCGCCGGGTTAAGTGAAAACCGCTTATAAAAACGTTAAATGGGCCACCTATCACATAATATGAACGCTATATATTTTAATAGTCGTACTAAAAGAGATTCTTTTTAAAAAAAAAATATTTATACAAGTATATACTAGGAGCTTTCCATTTATTCGTTATATCCGGTTTCTACTGTAATTTTATATTGAATTTTTATATCGGAAAAGAGATACCAATAAAATGTTTTTAAATAATTTTCTTTTTTACGAGATGACTGTTATAAATCTAGAATAAGTAAACCTTTAATTTGTTTTGATTATAATTTCGGAAAGCACCCATAGTACCCTAAATATAAAATGAAAAAACTTACCCAACAGGAGGTTCTGCGATGGTAAATGACAGGAGACAGAGAAGTGGTATGAACATCTGGAAACATAATACTTATTATAAAAAGTCCTACACAATTTGTCATTGAGCGATCAGGAAGAGAACCTAGCTCTTTAGCGAATATGGAAGGAATGCCTATTTCTATTGCTGCTGCTAAGCAAGGTGAGAACGCGGTACGGTTTTCGATTAAAGCCAGAGAAAATCGCAAGAGACAACACGTCCTAGAGGAGAGAGCTTGGAGGCAATGCCTTTGCCTTTGCTGCTGCTAAGCAGTGTGCAAAATTGCGGTACGGTTTGGCTTTGGAGCAGAAGAAAATATGCAAGAGAGTTAATGTTATTCGCCCTAAAGGAATGAGCAGCGCAGTGAAAGGTAATATTTGAAGCTTTACTTGATATAGAGGAGGCCCGTGCTCAGCAGTGGGCAAGTATATAATACAGGGCTGATATTATTATTATTATTACTTGATATTAAGATAAGGCCCTATTCCAACTGCGGGGGCTTATCCGTTTTATTACAATTACGGGCGTTCTATTCAAAGGGCAGTTTCCATGTCCATATAGATAAGGGAGTCAAAAAATCCCCTATTTACCTATTTGGTTATTAAAGCTTTTCTTAATAATTGTAAAAAGACGGATTCACCTCTATAGACGGAGTAGGGCGCCTGGCCTTTACTTCGGGATTGTACTACTTTGGTTTTCTAATATAATTCGAGTTTTTTCATGGAACACCGTCACAGCCATTTCGTATTTTTAACGACAGTGGCTTTTTCCCTTATTAATTCCTATATTGAATTCCAGTATTTTGCTATAACAATAACCATTTTATAAAAATACTGGAAATATACCACAAATATGTTAGAATTATAAAAAAAACACCATTTGAGCCAACAGTATGAAATGTCGGTCATGCTGTTCTCCTGAAAAGGTCGGTTTGCTGGTAAGATATTTGTATCCGACTGATAACGACCACCGTACCCAAGGTCTCAAACCCCGCCGTACCCAAGGTCTCAAACCCCGCCGTAGTGGCCCACGTAAGAGTGTCGCATCCAGGATCAATCTCTTATATCCGATTTCAAACAGGCCTGCATTATTGTGTCGACTTGCTGGGGGTAATCATCTCTCGTCAGTCACTACCTGTACTTCATTAGGTTACTGCCAAAAAAGTATAATTATGAAACTCACCTTCATATTTACGAAGTTTGATTTATTTCCTCGAATACTCTGTAAAGTAAACAATGATTAGTTTTAAAGAACAATATATTCTATATCAAGGGCGAATTGACATAAGCAACTTGTTTTTAAAAAAAAATATGTTAAAAAACATAAAAACGTGTTGATTTTAAATATGTATGAAACTGAATGTCGCATAGAAATGTCAAGTCAACTAGCCTTTGAACCGTCAATATCTTCAAAGAAATTCGTAAATAATATTTAATAAGTAATCAACGTAAACAGTGCTTGAAATATTTTAGACTCAAAATTTTTATACCGTAGTCCGAAAACAATGATTTGCTTCAACTGTTTAAATGTTTAATGTTTTGACAGGTCCGTCTGGAAATCTTTAGGGGAGGCCTATGGTCGGTGGAATTTATATGGCTGATAATGATGTAATTATTATTGGTAACATAGTTTAAGTTGTAACTACATTGATTCTCACCTTACGCCTATGAGTGTAATAACTTACGATCCTATAGTTATGGAAGACAATAGTTTTTTTACATCGCCGAGCAATACCCAGACACATTCACGCGTTTTTCCCTGAAAGGGTAGGCAGAGGCACTAGTCTACTTTCCGTGGTCTGTATTCCGTTGTATGATAGGGGGCGAGCCTATCGCCATATCCGGCAAAATTCCAGACTCCGGGCTGTCATTATTACTTCACCTGAGGATCAAGCCCAACACATAGGCACTGGAGTTCTAACGTAATACAACTACGTCACTGAGACTGTATTGTGATATACGCAAGTATTTAAATGTATTGAAGTAAAAGATTGGACGAAGGCTGCAGTCTTCGAAACGGGAGAAAATTTTAATATAAAAATCGTGATAAAATCCGCATAATAGTTTTATTTCAATGTCTAACATTCGCGTAAACATAAATCAATATAAGGTGTAAATAAAATGAAAATAACCTTATCTTTTTAAACCCTGTTAAAAATTAGGACACGGGTAATGGTTCTTATAATAAATTATTATATAAACACTCGTGAAATTCGAAGCTTAAATAAGGCGAAACGCAGACACTGTGCCTGAAGCTCGGCCTGTGTGTTGCTGAATAATTAGAGTTTATAATATTACTAGGTTTTGATTGCGACTCCGCATGCGTGAAAATTTACTGGAATAAATCCCTCATTCTAGCTGAATTTCGGCCACGGCGGCCAATCTCAACGGAGATCAGTCATGCAGAAGATATTATAGTGCACGTGGTGTTCGCAATACACGAGTGCACTCTCTGATCCTTCACTCTCATAGTTCGGTGAGTCGGCAATCCGACATGACCGGAGAGAGATCAGGCGCAGGACCAACGGCTTTACGTGCTTTCCGAGGCACGGGGGTATCACACCGCCAACTTCCTAACTCCGAACTGCGACTGAGTAATTTTTAAGATGGAAAAACCCAGTCACAAATATTTTGAACCGGAATAAATATTAGCCTAGAAGCACTCAGAAGTAATGTATCTTCCTATTAGTGAAAAAAATCCAAATCGGCTTAGTTCCTGAGATTAACGCGTTAAAAAACTCTTCGGCTTTATATATTAATATAGATTAACATCAAAATAAGGTATTTGACCTATGTAGATTTATAACTTTTATGAAATATCTACATCTTATAAATTCTATAACAGAACAAATCATTGAAATTTATTGACAAATCTACAAGTTATTATTAAATTAGATAATAGGGGCGAGTGTCAAAATACACAAAAGAGAAGAAATACTTGCAAATGACGTCAGCGAGCATTACGCTGCGTGCGAAAGAAAGAGATGGAGCGATATCCCCACTCCACAGCCACTTTTGTACTTAGCAATATTTGAAATACGATGCCTTATTTCTTATCGAATTTTAATACTGTTTTCACAGAAGGATTTCTTTTTAGCACTAATTGCTGTTACACATTAAAAAAATACAATATAACATAGTAAAATATCCTAGTATGCCGATTTTTACAGATACCATGTATATTACATTAGTCCTTCAGGACGAGCGTTTTATCAGAACTAACCTGTATGTAGAGTTCAAATTAGCTTTCCACCTATCTTTACCCCCAACGCGACCTGTTTTATCACTCTTACTTAAATATGTAATAGGGTTCAAATTTGCGTACTCACGAATTATAATAATTGACCTAACCTCAAATAACACGAATTGAGCGTCTCCAATCGTCTGATATAGATTGGATGTAAAAGCGCCTATTTATACTAAACGCAGAGGGTATGTTACGATCCATCTGTCACAAATCTGCCAGGCGGTTTTGAATCTTATGTGCATGGTAGTAAATAATTCTACATGCATAGAGAATGTATCTTTGTGCTTTAAACGTATGTCGACACTCGATCTATTTGTATTGTTGTTCTTGATTACCTCTAAATGTTATGTTTTCTTTCTTAATCATCGAGTGTTTAGTAAATTTACGTTTAATACATAATATATTTCTAACTATTTCTAAGTCCAAGCAGTTTTACAATAACCATAGGTAAAAGGGATCAGTGTTGCTTTTTTTTATTTATGATTCCAGATAAATAGGTACTTTAGTCTTAAGTATTAACGATAGAGTTCGTCGATATATTCTGGAGTATATAATTTAGAAAATAGATGCTTAGATCTAGGCTAGAATTAATAAGTGTATAGCAAATAAGATTCATTCTATAGTGAGCATATTTTCTAGTTACTTACCTTGTACAGTCAGTCGCAAACATAGCTGAACGGATTCAAAATTTCAAATCGCCTTAATTGTGTCCAACAATAGATTTTGATCTACAGTAAACTTCTAATCTCCTTATTCATAGATGCTATTTATCTAAGCTCCATCTTTGCTGTGATAACAAGTCTGTTTCTCAGTGCTGACGGCATGGCAGCCTTCGCAGTGCGTAGACATAGGGCCATTGTGATTGGCTAATATTGAGATACAATTTGAATCTAGTTGGCTGTTAGATAAACAAAGCTGAACAAACAGTAAGTTGTCAGATAAACAAAGCTGAGAAACAGACTTGTTATCGTAGCAATGCTCTTTCCTTAGATAAATAACGTCTATGAATAAGGGGGTAAAGGTTTACTTTACTTAAGGTTATAGCTTAAGGTCCATTTTCATACATGTTGCATGGATATTTCGGCCTTTAAAATTTAATACGACGAAATTTTAAAGGCCGAAATATCCATGCATATTAATTATTTTTACGTTTTTCTTTCAACTGCGAGAACTAATCACTAACTAGACGTGAATTTAAATTCTTTACTTGCCAATACTTGTTTAGTTACCCAGATTAAAGGTGAAACAAAATGTATGAAAAATGG
>NW_023595315.1:0-12267 GCF_014839805.1 Manduca sexta | reverse complement strand
CATGACAATTATTAAAAATATGGGAAAAGGTCACAGAAAATTTTAAATATCGAAGTTTATTTTCTATTTTTTATATCTTAGAGACTGTTATATACAATATCATATAATTAGTTTTAGATTATAATAAAAACTGTAAAAGAAGGAAAGTAAAAACATTACAGGGAATTATTAAAACATTTAGGAAAAAATCGAAATTATAATTTTTTTGCGAAAAAAATGCAAAATTATGGAACGTTGTTTTATAAAAATATCATTACATTGGAACATTATATAGAATAGAGAAATATTGTTTAAAAATTGACTCGATTCAAATATACTTAAAAGTTGTCTAATTTTCCATTTTTATCATAAATGGGTATTGTTTCGAAATATTTGTATTTTCTATGTTACTATATTTAATGTTTATTTCTGTTCAGTATTAAAATTTGTATGTTTTGTACTGAATAAATATAATTAAAACAGTTGAGTTTTATTACACACAGAGGACAAACGACCGTAAGTATCAGTATTTAGGACTGTTTTACAATTATCAGATATATCCATTATAACCTGACCGAAAAATAACATTTGATTAATCTATATCTATATTACTATTATATAAAGCTGAAGAGTTTGTTTGTTTGTTTGAACGCGCTAATCTCAGGAATTACCGGTTCAAACTGAAAAAATCTTTTTGTGTTTGATAGCTCTTTGTTCGTGGAGTGCTATAGGCTATATATCATCACGCTATTACCAATAGAAGCGGAGCAGTAATGTCTTATCTCAGGAAGTACCGGTTCGAACTGAAAAATTCTTTTTGTGTTCGATAGCCCTTTGTTCGTGGAGTGCTATAGGCTATATATCATCACGCTATACCCAATAGGAGCGGAGCAGTAATGTCTTATCTCAGGAACTACCGGTTCGAACTGAGAAATTATTTTTGTGTTGGATAGCCCTTTGTTCGTGGAGTGCTATAGGCTATATATCATCACGCTATACCCAATAGGAGCGGAGCAGTAATGCCTTATCTCAGGAACTACCGGTTCGAACTGAGAAATTATTTTTGTGTTGGATAGCCCTTTGTTTGTGGAGTGCTATAGGCTATATATCATCACGCTATGACCAATAGGAGCGAGCAGTAATGAATAATCTCAGGAACTATCGGTTCGAACTGAAAAATTCTTTTTGCGATGGATAGCCCTTTGTTCCTGGAGTGCTATAGGCTATATATCATCACGCTATGACCAATAGGAGCGGAGCAATAATGAAACATGTTGCAAAGAAAGGGAAAATTGATTAGTTTTGAGAGCTTCCATTGCGTACGCTGCGTAAACGGTTAAAGTTATGCAACAATGAGGTACGACGGGTTCCTCTTAAAAATTTCTACAGAAATATATTATAAAACAAAGTCCCCTGCTGCATCTGTGTGCCTGAACGTGTTAAACTCAAAAACTACCCAACGTTGTAAGATGAAATGTGGTATGGAGACAGTTTGAGACCCTGGAAAGAACATAGGCTCCCGGGAAAATATATAGCGTGACTTTTATAACGAAAAACTTTATAACTCGGGCGGAGTCGCGGGCAAAAGCTAGTTATTCATAAAGCTGCCATTTTTTTATTTGCTTGATTATTGGAAATCAGCCATTACAAGCCGCACAAATTAGTGGTATATTACAAAAAAAATCAAGGGCGAAGCATCACGACTGCCCATAAGAAGTAACACGTTCTAGATTTATGAAACATTGCATAAGTCTCATAAAGTCTATAATGCACTGGTTATAATGTTCTTCAAACCGTAACACATTACAATGTTGGTTGACAGTAGAAATAGACATTCCGGACCTACACAGACACGTGTTCGCATGTGAGAACTATTTAATAATAATATAATATCAGCCCTGTATTATATACTGTCCTACTGTTGGGCACGGGCCTCCACTACTACCTAGTACCTAGTGACTACTGAGAGGGATTAGGCCCTACTCCACCACGCGGGCTTAGTGCGGATTCGTCGATTTCACACACCCTGGAAAATTCCTATAGACAATTTCTCGGGCATGCAGGTTTCCTCACGATGTTTTCCTTCACCGTTAAAGCAAGCGATAATTCACAAAGAATACACACATATTTTTTTTGAAAAGTCAGAGGTGTTTGCCCATGGGATTTGAACCTGCGGACATTCGTCTCGGCAGTCCGTTTCACAATCAACTAGGCTATCGTTGCTTACTACTTGGCACAAATTATTTTTTTATACGGGCACTATAAATAGGGTAGGTTTCTATAATAATTTCTTATGTTTCCCCGTACGTTGGACATTAAAATAAAACTATTTTTAGTATTTTATTGCAGGTTTTTATGTTATAATTATCTCCCAACGCGACGTTTCGATGACCACTTCATCCGAATCACCAATATCTACCTACATTTTACAATTATACAAAATTTTAAATTGTTTAGGTTATTGAAATGTCGGATGAAAATTAGAAAGAAAGAAAGAAAAGAAATTTATTTTGCAACAAACACAAGTTACATAAACATAACAGACAAACAAACGAAACGACAAAAAAAACTTAAAACTATGTTTGTCACAAAAAAGGCACCAACTCAGCAACATGCTGACAGTGAAGCCAGCGCTGATCTTCCGTTGGACCGTTTGTTTGAGATGACGTGACGGAGGACAAAAAATAAAAAAATAAAATAAAACAATATGTAATAATAATAATAATAATGAAATAAGGAAGAAAAGGTTCGCAAAAGTTTCCAATTTCTTTAAAAATATATACTTAGGAATTTGAACCGATTTTATTTAAAAAAAATACAAACTATTACAAGTGTAATCTTAATCTTTGATGAATTACAAATTATCATTAAATTATTATTACTAGCAGAAATTCAACACTATAATGCAACGACTGTCTCGTCCGAATGCCAACGGCAAAGTGAGTCCGCACTGGCGTAGGCGCTCGCTCGAGCTCTCCCTACTCCCTTCCACAACTACTGTGACGTCACGTAGGCCACGCCTCTTCACAAACTAGTTCGCTCCTTATTCGGCCTCTCCTGACTGCGATGCGCCCTCGCGAGCAATAGAGCTGTGTTGTGAACCTGAACATGCTTGCTGGGGCTCTATGGTCTGGCGTGCGAAGGCTGGTACGTTTGTATCTGCCTCCACATCATGGTGTTCGGTATGCGAATTTCCGTTATCTTGTAATTCGTCATCGTCATCCTCGAAAAATGTAGCACACACATCGGGAGTCCACTCCCCATGCCACTTCACCATGTACTCGGCAGCGGCTTGCGTAGTTTTACCAAAGGAGCCAGATAATAATTTCAATTCATATCGATCATGTGGCAATACTCTTTTGACCACGTATGGTCCACGCATACCAGAATCCAATTTGCCCGCAGTTTGATTTGTTTTACGCACAAACACCGTGTCGCCCATACAAAACGAACGCGGGGCCTTTCGCCTTTCGTTTACACGAGCATCTTGCCGAGTGCGATTTTCGTCCAACAGTCTAGAAGCACGTTGTCGAGCGAGTTCGCGTAGCGATTCGCGATTTGGACTTGTGGCATCCAAAGCCACATCGCGCACCAGTGACCGTATGATCGGCGTTGCACAGTCAATGCCAATTAACAAATTTAAAGGCGAACATCGAATCGACTTTTGTACAGTAATGTTCAAGGTGAGCTGTATTTTCCACAAAATATTTGACCATTCTTCGTGTCTGAAATTTGCTTCTACACGAATCATATTTGCTACCGTGCGACAATACCGCTCAACTTGTCCATTGCTTTGATGCATTCCAGGAGTAATGAAATGCATCTCACAGCCCAATTCCTTAACCCAATTAACAAATAATGCACTCTCATACATGCGACCACGATCAGCAATTATAAGTCTAGGTGCACCAAAGAGTGAAAATGAGTTTTCAAAAATTTTCTTTAACTCGCTCGCATCTTGTTTGTGCATTGAATATAAAAGGCAATACTTAGTAAATGCGTCTACATTAATAACAACATATTTGAAACCGTTTGAATCTGGAAGTGGCCCTAAAACATCAGTGTGAACTGTATTAAACGGTTTGTTAGGCTTGTTCCATGATTCAATAGGTTGTAAAGGCTGACGCGGTACAGTTTTATGAGAAATACAAACAATACAATGTTGTATATACTTGTGTACAAACTTTCTTAATCCAGGAAACCAAAAATGTTTTAATATTAGTTCAACAACCTTTTCTGCACCAATGTGCTGGTGTTCGTCATGAAACACACGCAACAAACTAAGGCGGTGGCCTTTTGGTATATAGCACAGCAAACGTGGATTTTCACCAACTACATCCATTTTGTAATAAAGTACATCATTACGATTAACATATCGCGAGGAGTCCACTTCCCCGGCTCTGAGCTTTTGCAACAAATTTTGCACTTCTTCGTCTGCGGCCTGCGCTATCTGAGCCCAGTTTTGAGGTTTACGTATTTCACAAATGTTTACTGGATTTCGACTAAAGTAATCAGCATGAGATAACGCAGCTCCCTTACGATATTCAAGCTCAAAGTCATAATCCTGCAAAAATATCCACCACCGAGCGACTCTCGGCAGTAAATCTTTCTTCCGCTGAGTCAACTTCAGCGCATTACAATCTGTTACAACTTTAAATTTAATTCCAATTAAATAATGTCTAAAATGTTGTAACGCCTTGACGACAGCCAACGTTTCCAACTCATACGAGTGGTAACGAGGTTCAGCACCTTGAGTGACTTTGCTGAAGTAAGCAACAGGTCGTTTAAATTCACCCTTATGCGTTTGGAGTAGAACCGCACCATAACCGTGCGCCGAGGCATCTGTATGCACCTCGGTAGGCAGAAAGGGATCAAAATAACCAAAATTGGCTTACTAGTCAATCGCTCTATTATATCTTTTCGTACCTTTTCTTGATCCTTGCCCCATATGAACTGGACACCCTTGCGAGTTAAATTGGCAATACATGCAGTCATCTGAGAATACGCGGGGATGTATCGGCGAAAGTAACCTGCCAGACCTAAGAACTGACGTACTTCTTTTACGTTACTTGGTACACGCGAATTTAATAAAGCCTCTACTTTATGCGCGCTCGGCCTTACCTGACCGTTGCTGATTGTTCGCCCTAAGTATTCGACTTCGGTAGCAAGAAACTTACATTTCTTTAAATTAAGAGAGAATCCTGAGTCAGTTAGAGTTATGAGAACTTCTTGGAGGATTTGTAAACCCTCGTCGACGGTAAGACTAGGTATTAGCACATCGTCAATATAGACGCAAACTTTACCAGAGTCTATAAAAGTTCGCAGGGTATTAGATATTATGCGCTGATAAACTATGGGCGCGTTCGCAAGGCCGTAAGGCATCTTGACATACTCGTAGTGTCCTTCCGGAGTAACGAAACCCGTGCGATGAATAGAATCATTATCCATTTTAATTTGGTGAAAACCGGTAGCCATATCAAGGCTAGTGAAATATTTAGCTTGACCCAAACGATCAATGTGATCATCTATTAGAGGTAATGGATAGTGATCTTTCACGGTATTCGCATTTAACACCCGGAAGTCCACACAAAGTCTATCACTACCATCTTTCTTTTTAACAAGAAGAACAGGACTGGAAAATTCTGATTCTGATTCTCTTATGACGCCTTTGCTTAACAAATCTTTAATAATCTCTCTTACTCGCAATTTTTCGTCATGGGACATCTTATAAGGTCTATAAACTACTGGGGTTTCTTTATGTAAGCGAATGTGCATGGTACCAGTTGTAACTGTAGTGGAGGCAGTACCAGCAATCAAATAATTCATAAAATTCTCGAGAATTTTCATCAACCGCTCCCTATCCTTGCCAACTAATGGGGTGTTAACTAACAATGATGTATTAGATTCTATTTTCAATACAGTGTTGGTTCTCGTAAGCAGTTGTTTGCCTCGTGTTCGTGTATAGACAACGCCATCTCTGTTCAATACATCAGTGCCTATAATCACTGGTGTATTCATGTATCGATCCATTACAACATGAAAATCGACTTCGAGGGTAATCTCGGAAAACTCAACTGTTAGAGTAGTACAGTACGTAGATTCTATCTCTTGGCTACCTATACCACGCAGTACGCGGAATGATGGTGTCTGTGTACATTGAAAATGTTTTGTAACCGATTCAGATATCAAAGAAATTGTCGATCCGCTATCAATTAAGATATCAACAGGCACACCCTGAATTACTGCGGTCGCAATATCGTTTTGCTTATACATATTAGAGGTCTCACGACAAAATTAACGCCTGACTTACCGCGTGATTCGGAACGTTGTTTAGCAAAACAATCATCCACTTTATGGCCAATTTTCTTACAAAATGAACAAGGTTCACGCTTCAACATTGAATTATTGGCATTATTTCTAGATAGATTACTTGTTGAGGCATCTGGTCGTACTCGTTTTGTACATGAATTCTGCTTATGACCAAAATTACCGCAAGAAAAACATCTCGGTTTTATACTAGAATGCTCGCGCTTTCGTATGTTTAATTGAGACTCATTTTTGCGAATCATACCGCGTGGTCGGTCGCCTAATGGTATAGTAGGTTGTATAGATTTTGTATATATCGATAAGAAATTTACTATGTCATCCGGCGGTAGGTGAGAATTTGTAGCAACCGCACGAATGTGAGGATCTGTTATTCCGCGGATGACAATTGCCGAAATCAACTCGTCGCTTAACCCATGGATTATGCGCAAACGTAACAAAGAACGCCGGGCATACTCGGCATAGGTAGAATAATTATCAGAATCTGTTTTCATTACATCAAATAAAATATTCGCAAAATCTAAACGACGGGGACACAAAGCTTTAAACTCACGTTTAAAATTGGACCAACTACGATCATTACTAGCCCATTCGTGAAGCCAAAGACGTGCATCACCTTTTAAGCACATACCAATACGCGATAAGCACTCGCGATCGTCCCACTTATTTAATAAACGCATATGATCAACATCTCGACACCATACATCAAAATCATGTAAAGACGGGTCGAAATTTGGTATGAAAATATGGTTTGATCTTACCGGCATTGCGTTAAATGCGTTTACCAACTTATCGGCTACTTCACTAATAACCGTCTCGTCGCGCGGCGGTGATCGTCGTTCGGTACCTCTGAACTTGCCGCACAGGAAGCGCCGCTGGAAGGCACAGCCAGCGCGCCCATTGGTTCACTCAACAGCGTCGGCGGCACCGGCACAGTAACGGGTTCAGGCACCGGCACAGTAACAGTATCGGGCACCAACATGTGCCGCTCGGTCGATGGACCCGCTACCTCATTGTCAGTGCTCACGCGCCGATCTTCCAAAGCGTTCAAGCGATCCACGATTGCTTGAAGCTGTTGTTCCAAGGCAGGAATAGATGGTCGATTTTGCCTGCAGCTTCTTCGTTTTGATTTATCCGCCATTGTCACAAAAAGTATGCACTGATAGTTAAAGTCTAAAAGAATTCTAAGAGTGAGCAACGAATCCCACTTCTGAACTTAGGAATTTGAACCGATTTTATTTAAAAAAATACAAACTATTACAAGTGTAATCTTAATCTTTGATGAATTACAAATTATCATTAAATTATTATTACTAGCAGAAATTCAACACTATAATGCAACGACTGTCTCGTCCGAATGCCAACGGCAAAGTGAGTCCGCACTGGCGCAGGCGCTCGCTCGAGCTCTCCCTACTCCCTTCCACAACTACTGTGACGTCACGTAGGCCACGCCTCTTCACAAACTAGTTCGCTCCTTATTATATGTATAATATCCGAAAACTACTTTTATTTCGATATAGTGACATTCGCGTAAACGTAATAAATCATTAGTCATATAGAATTGTTTATGTCGTTCCTTATCTTAACATGTTTATTTTTTCTGGAAATTACGACGTGCAATACAATAACAAACTGTTCAAGTAAGTTATCAAGCCGTTGAACTTTGGTCTTGAATGCCGATATTATAATGATAAATCATTCCGTGTTTTCGTATATTAATTAATTCATTCAACGGTTGGTAATAGGAAGCGAAAGTCGGTAAATTCTTGCTCCATAAGAAATTTATTTTGGATTTTAACAAATAGTTCTGTGATAGTGCAATTGTTTTTAAAGGATTTCAATTTAATATGTAAGTAATATTTATTTGGATACTATTTAAATCAGTAGCTTAGTGATTTTTGCCGCTCTAAGGGACCGGGCGACCGGCGAGTGCAAAAAAGGCCACTTCAACAAATAAGGTCATCCAGCAACTGGTACAGCGACAAAAGTAAAAAAGTTAAAGCTTTTATTTTTCTCATTTTGCTGTCTTAAAAGTGCCGCCCACCCCAACTACGAAACATTTTAAATATATGTTTTTATACTGTAAAATCATAATGATTTCTTATGTTTACGCGAATGTTAGACATTGAATTAAACTAATTTCGGATTATTTCGGTGCTGGTAGTTTGAGATTTTATATGGGGACTGAGGTGTATTCATTCAGTTAAATATCTACCTACATTTTACAATTATACAACTTTTTAAATTTTGTTGCTTACCAACCAGCCAAAGCTAAAGCTTTTACCAACAGCTAAAATTTTAAAAAATTTAAAAAGTTGTATAATTGTAAAATGTAGGTAGATATTGTAACTTTGACTTTACGGATGAATAACACCTCAGCCCCCCCCGTGACCATGAAGGCTGCAAAGTCTTCGAAACGTCGGGAGAAAATAAAATACCAGCACCGCGATAGAATCCGAAAATTAGTTTAATTTCACTGTAAAATCATTTTGAATCCAGTGAGATTATTAACGAGGCGATGGCCTAGTTGAGGAATTAAGTAATTAAATGAGATTATTAAAATTATAGCCTAGTTGAGAGTGGAATGGACTGCGGAGACGAATGTCCACAGGTTCACATTTTAAGGGCACACACAGAGGTGCATGGCTGCATACCTGAGAAGTACTCAGTAAAAAATTTAAGGAGATGTTAAGTATGCCAATCCGCATTAGGCCAGCTGGTGGACTTAGAATTCCGTCTCAGTAGTAGAGAAGGCCCATACCCAGCAGTAGGACAGTATACAGTACAAGGCTGATATTATTATATATATTTATATGTTATTTAATATAAGAATAGCGTTTGAATTTATCTATTCAAAAGCTGTCACGCATAATTTTGTAGCTTGGGTATGGGCCGATATTTTCATGAATAAACTTCGCAAGCTGTACGTTAGTCAGTTGCGTCACTGCCTACCACTTTACGAACGTGAACACAAATTTTAGTATTTTTGTTAGAAATTTATGTGCATTTTAAAACTGTTTCTATGGCAACTGGTGTGGCGTAGATTCGTTCGACATGCCTTTTTATATTAAACAAATACACATCACACATTTGTCCCGGAAGGGGTAGACAGAAGCGCAAGTAGGGTACCCACTTTTCACGTATTTATATTATTAGGATTATGTTTGAATAGGTTCATACATTGTTTTAAATAAGGAAGAGAGAGGGCGATCTTCTAGGGAGGCATGACTTTATTAAAAGGGGGGGCATTATTGTAGAGTGGTCAATCAAGTTCTATCCCGCAGGAACAATATTTTTTCTGATTGAAAAGTAACGTATGTCCATATGTCCTTGACATCGTATCCAAATTCCTTGACCATCGGTTTGAGTAGTAAAAGCGTGTAGGTGTAACAAATAAACAAATTCACTTTCATAATATCAGGATCAGTAGCGTAGCTTGTCATACAGGGGCCTTTTATCTATATTTGTTGGGGGCTCTTCAGGGCAGTGCGAAATTTTAGGTGCCTGCTTAGTTTAATGTAAGTGTGGGCCAAGAGGCCCCAAAGCTTGGGAGCGCCGTAGCACTGATAACGCTGGTAACGCGGTAGCTCCACCCCTGATTAGGATATTTGGAGAGCACGCGGCTTTTCTCTTCTTGGATTGAAGAAGATTGGTGTGGGCATATCTATTTTAGGCAACAGAACTTTGAGAACTCCGGGGTTCATACGTTGACCATTGCGTGCTCGATTAAGTAATCAGTTTATGAGTAATTATGTTATTGATAGTAGCTGACCCGATGGCTTAGTTGTACTGAATGCGGTACGGCAGCGCTTTGACGTCCTGGCCCCTGGGTTTGAATTCCGAGCCGGGCAAAGTGATATTTGGTTTTTCTGCTCATTTTCAGCCCTGAGTCTGAAAATTACCAGATTTGGTAATAGCCTCGCCCTCTATCATATCATGGGACGGAACTCACTCGGCTTTGTTTACGCCTTTGCATATCCCTTCCGGAATAAATGCGTCATGTGTTTGTTTTTGTAAGATAGTAGCATATACTGACCGTGAATTACAACTAAGTTTGTTTCCTATTTATGGGACCGATAAGGTCAACCTTTTAGGTTAGGTTATAGTTCCTACGATAAGTGTTAACCGGTTCCTTCATTCTTACATAAGGTCTACTTTTGCGTAATAAATCTTCCTCTTTATTATTAATTTAAGTTTGTGCGAAAAATGTTTCTCTTATAATATTAATTTGAGTTAATCAGGTATAATTATAACTTGATGGATGGGTCCTTAAAAGAGACGATAGTCTAGTTGGTTGTGGAACGGACTGCCGAGACGAATGTCCGCAGGATTAAATCCCAAGGGCACACACCTCTGATTTTATTTTGGTTTTCTTTTTATTTTACAAGTTAGATTCAAAAGTTATATGGAAACTGAATGAATAATTGTTACAAACATACTACCGTATAAGTATGTGAACATATTTGTTGTTAGTTAAGACATTCTCATGTTATACCTATTGGTGGTTGGTCTCTCATATGTGAGTGTCTGGGTAGGTTCCACTCAATGTCTATTTCTGCTGCCAAGCAGCGTTGTGTAGTTACTATGGTGTTCCGGTTTGAAGGACATTGTAGCCAGTGTAACTACTGGATATAATAAGACTTAACATCTCATATCTCAGTATGGCGAGCGCAGTGGAATACCAAACAATACTTTGTAATTCAAGGTGTTGGCAGTTGGATGGTGTTTCTACTGTTTTGGGCGGTCGTATCGCTAACCATCAGACGAACGACAAGCTCGTCCCGTCATTCAAAGCAATAAAAATAAACAAGTCCTAAAAATATTTTCCATGACAATATTAAACTAACTTAAAAATATATGGAAAATAATCCTAATGTCCTAATGTTTTTCCGAGACAGCTAGGAGTCAATTTAAGCCTACTTATTATTTCAGTCATGGCGGCCGCGATGTCTTCAAACAACCTTGGAGATAGTAAACACTTGAATCGTTTGTGTAGCAAAATAACAGTTTTAAAGGAAATTGAACTCTAAATTTATTTATCACGTGGCGGTATTTTGTCATCCTAATTAGTCACTCATTTACATAAGGCCTTTTTGAGCTTTGAGCTAGTCCAGGGTCCTGGTTGAAGACAGTAGACCTTATATCCAATAGAAAAAACCTTTATAACAGTCTACTATAAGTAGTTAACATATAATCAAAGGTGTTGATTTTTTTAATTTTTTCTTATTGTTTGTGTGTGTGTCATAATAAATACATAAATCTAATATTTTGTTTTGATCGGGCTCAGCAAAGTGACCGCACTACACCTGATGGTAAGTGGAGTGGGTTTTAATAGAATGTCGACTGACGAGTATGATTATCACTTGACAGTCGCTACAAGTATGCCGGCGTGTTGAAATCGGATAACACAGGCTGATCCGTAACGCGACATACTTACGTGGACCATTATAGCGAATTTTAACACATTGTGTGCGGTGGTCGCTCTCCAGACGGATATAAAATATATCATACTACCAGGCCCAGCCAGCATTTTATTGTGAATTCATAAAACGGTCTGGAGCTCAAAATACATTTAGATGACCTAGGATCTAGTCCTTTCGTTCCAGAGATTGTAGTGACCTAAGCTCTTAAAAGTTGTTAACTCTTAGATTGCGTTAGAATTAAGACTACATGTTTATAACTGAACTAGATTTTGCTCGCGACTTCGCTTGCGTGAACGTGTTTCGTGGATTAAAACTAACCAATGCCCTTCCTAGGGTCTCCAACTATCTCCATAGCAAATTTTATGAAAATTGGTTCGGTAGTTTTGAGTTTAGTGCGTTCAGACAGCTGTGGCGGGGATTTTGTTTTACAATATGCACAATGTGACTAATATGCTCGTCTTAATACTTTCTGAAATAAAAGCTAAATTAATTATCCTGTGCAATGTTTCTAAATTCAACTATTTTTATTTTTCAGAAAATG
>NW_023595314.1:0-10624 GCF_014839805.1 Manduca sexta | reverse complement strand
TATCGGTGCATGAGAACGCGTCAAGTCATACACAACATTTGGGCGCAGCTAATACGGCCCGGCGTTGGACATAGTAAATTATTTTCAGAGGCGAGGTTTATTTATGCATGCAATACTGACAAATGATAGGGTGCGGCGACATGGTCAGATTATTAGGGAGGCGTTAGTATAATTTGTTTATGTTATCTTAAGTTCTGTTATTGGGTTTTTCGACTCAGTATCAGTTTGGAGTCTGGAATTTGGGCCAGAAATGGCGTACTGGAAGCTCGCGCCCTATTATGGGAGGCAATAAGCACGGTGAAAACTGGGAGCACCAGTTGCGCCTCTGCATGCCTGATAAAGGGCGTGAGTGTGTGTTGTGTTTAGTTTCACAATGCCTAGTAACTACACTGGCTACAATGTACAAACCGGTACACAATAATGCGTATATAATGTTGCATGTCGGTGGAAATAGACATTGCGGTGGTATTTACTTAGTTGGGATCAGTCAGACGAGAGACCCACCACAAAAAAAATTACCAATATGTTTGCGTGCATTTTGACATCGTAAATATTTCTGTACGACAACGGCGTCGAGGTCGCAGATCCGACAAGTGATATTGGATTCATCCTCAGTATCGACTCAGAATTTGGAATTGTAAACCGCTAGTAGCGAAAGTTTCGTCTTTATCACGAAGAACCTGACTGTTGAAATATGAGTAAATTACAACTTGAGCATGCTCGCGGTTTACATATTTTAATTTTCTGTTCAGACTTTGCAGCCTTATTGGTCACGGGGGGTCTGAGGTGTTGGTCATCCGCAAAGTCAAAGTTACAATATCCTACATTTTATAATTATACAACTTGTTAAAATTTAGCTGTTGGTGGTCCAATCTACGCAGAATGGGCTCACAGTGTCTTGAAGTCTGGCAGCCGGTTTTTCGGGTTCCGATATAATTAAACGTAGAACTGCATCCCAGGCTTGTGCACGCTTCAAACATCTTCCCTATTGAAATTAGGATGTTTTTAATTTCAATAGCCTTGTGAATCGTCCTAGGCGGGAATCGGTGTTCGTTATTATGATATTTTTGTAGCTTCAATTTACCAACAACGGTAGTATGCTCAAGTTGTTTGCCGGCTATTGTATACCGTATTAGTTGAGATGTTGAAGCACGACAACTCCCCAAACCTCGCATCGACCGGCTCACTTATGCACGTACGGTTTACTCGCACGTACGGTTTTATATAGATTATAGAGCATCGGATTGTGAAGATATCTGCGGTGGCGGCCATATCTCATGCCGTATAGCTTTTGTGTATACAATTATGGGAGGTAAATGGCTCAGCGTAGGGAATGTCCAGGACTGTAGAGACCAGGTCTGGTTCAAAATCTAAGGCACACATCTCACCGTTACTCATTCAATTATCGTTCGATTTAACGATAAAGGAAAACATAACAAAGCAACCTACATACCTAACCTAATATTTAAATACTTACCGATTACAGACAAATTGTCACGAATACAAATTTAACAGCTTATTCAGTGTATCATTTTCAAATTCTGTGTACTAGTACAAATTCGTCAAGTTATTGCTGAATTTTCGCCGATAGTCTAAATGAGGCATAAGAAAGCATGTAATTATTTTGTGGCACGTTGAAAGATTTACCTTTTTGAGGTTTATGGTTACAACAACTAAGGATGATATTCTTCTGAGATATTGCCCAAGTAACGCTAAACCACTCAAGTTAACATTGATTTATAGTTTGATAATATCACTGTGAGGACTCAGCCAGTCGCAATTTGTAGGGAAACGCGAAGGATCCCGTTCGTTCGAAATGAGGGATCTTGTGTGTATTACGAGAGAGGGCTTGCGGTATTTTCTTTATGAAGGCAAATTGTTATGAACTTTTAAATTGTTCTTTTGTATGCGTATAGAAAGCCCTTTATTAAATTGTTTATTATATCGACGGATAAAATATATCTTGGGTGTATTTTATATTTTATGTACTTAGTGCTTGATTGTATTGCGTAATGGTATGACGTTACCTTAGGTTCAATTTCTGCGTCTGGTAATAATATTTTCTCCACAGTGTTATTATGAAATTAAAATCCGTAAGTTGCCGTCGTATGCTATTGAGTAACCTTACTATTGAGACTCCTCTATAACAAGTAAATACTGACGCTAAATTTAAAACAACAAACCACCAAAAGCAGAAAGTCCCGGCAAATATATTGCGAATATAAATTACATTAACGTATTATCCCGGGGCTGTTAAACGGCAGGCCTTAGGGAGATAAGGAAGCACCCGAAAAATAGCCCGACAAAATGCTAATAGCGAACGATTTCTTATACATCCTTTCCACTCACTTCTTTTCCAAAGGTGGCCCTTTACACATTTTAAAATAATATATCACCGACATGAATTATTCTAGGTTAAATTAGATATATTAATATTTAGTACGTAAACTGTGGTTTTATAAATACCTGCTACTGCTATGTGTATCCTTTATTTTCTAGAACACATGTTTTCGATTATAGTTATTGTCCTAGAATTATTGTTACGCGCCGCTATCCTAGCCGATGACATCGGGCGTTTCCGGAAGTATTCGGCTGCGCGGGCAGGCTGGCAGAAGAGAAGATATGTCACGTGGCGACTATTCTATCTAGTTTATTGGTCTCTGTATTCTATTATTATTCTCTCTGGCTGGACGTTGTCAAAAGAATGTCTAAAATTGTATTCTGTAATTATTTTGCTAATATAATGTTTACTGTAAAAAGAGCGTTTTACATTCAGAAGTGGGATTATACAAATGATAATTTGAAGTTACATTGAATTCGAATGTGAAGAGAACTATCGGAATAAATCTGTGATGAATCATTGAATGCCAAAATTAAAATTACCAGATTCTCAGATTTTTAGTTACCATGGCAACGTCTACGTCTGTTGAAGTAAATATGTTGGGAATGCATATGGAATTGATGTCTGCACATTAGTACGATTAACGACATTCATAACAAAACTTCGTTATGCCTGCTGCTTGGCTCACTGGAGAGGGTGTTTTCTTAGAAACTAAATCATTGGAGACAGGAATGACTGGAGTCATGTGAAGTCAAATTAGTGGCGCAACACTTCAGGCTGACAATGCGAACGTGCGTAACTGTTTATTTTATTTAATCTGATCTGTCTGTGGCCGTGAGCCTTTTGATAATATTCTATCTGCAGCCGTGACCATTTTGATCATATTCTGTCTGTAGCAATGACCATTCTGGTCATATTCTGTCTGTAACCATGAGCATTCTGATCATATTCTGTCTGTAGTCATGAGCATTCTGATCATATTCTGTCTGTGGCCATGAGCCTTCTGATTATATTCTGTCTGTAGCCATGAGCATTCTGATTAGAGTTACTAGGTCCTATTTGTTTGAAATCGGGCAACAGGTATAACAAATCGGGATCCAGGTTGAAGGTCGAAACACAAAAAAAAGAAAAAATACTGCAAGTCATACTAATGTTGGTTTTCATTTGAAATTTTTCCTGTTTTAACATCGAATCATAGATCACGGTACAGTCGCGTCCTCTAAACACACAGAACAAAATAAAACTATACCTACAGGGCTAGTGATGTGATGTGTTGTTTATTTTTGATAATAATGTTTTTGATAAATTTATTGATTTTCGGGACATTTAATGTCCCAATCAGTCAAATCGGGACGCGTCTCCAGAACTCTGATAAACGGGATATTCCGCGCACATCGAGACACCTGGTAACACTACGTCAGAACATACTCTGTCTGATTTGACTGCTTTATTTTACTGACCTGCTTCATTAATTCTGTTTTACTTAATTTCTTTTCTGTTTTCTAGTTCTGTTTCTGGTTTAGTGTTTATATTTAATTATAAACTATATATAATATCTGTGAATTCATTAATCTTACATGGAAAGCTTACAGTCTGACATAAAGAGATTAAGCTACAATATACGGCAGGAGTACAATATTATGTGATTTGTGGTATACGAGGTTTCAAAATCCAGTCAACTGTGTTGATGTATAAATGCAATTTAGGAAAACAGAGTAAAGAAAATAAGACAGAGCAAACGTTGTTGTTTAGAAATGTAATATAATAATATAATATAACATACATATCTTCTGTTCCAGATACCCTCACTGATCTGGTTTGGAGCATTATAAAAACTACTCTGTCTGTACTTGGACTCTGGATAAATTGAAAAGCACTGGCTTATTAATTGAAATGTTTGGTATTCTTACATAGCACTTACGCAATGGCTCTGAACAATTGATGCTCTCTAAGTATACTAATAAGGTACAATATGTGAGCAATATTTGCTGCGAATGAATAAGGGTACAATATGGTGACTCTGAAATGGTATACTGGATTGTGTTGCCGTACTAGTAACACTAAGCTTGGTTGGTCTAACCTTCGCTCAATTTTTTGATAAACAGTGGGAATGGTAATCTGAGATTGCAAAACATTTGTATTTGTCTTTGAGTATTCTTGCAATTTTGAAGTGTACCATGGTGGTGGTGGTTTTATTGTTGGTAATAACATTATGAACAAAAAAGTAAAATATCAGATAAAACCTTACGACTGACATATATTATACTGCTTATGATAAGTTATTTTCTGTTAACCTGTTGAGTTGTAGAAATATTTTAACCGTGGTTTTATCGAGCAGACATGCACAAGGAATTCATGTCATGATGATACTTCAGAGATGGATGTCTTCTGATTTTTGAGTGGGTCATTAGCAGCTGATGTTTTAATCAAATAGTTAAAAAAAGTATGTTTAGAGTTCAGTTATTGTCATTTTGTATATATGTAATTATATGGCGAGAAATTACAAGTAGTGTTATAATAATTAAAAAAAAGTTGAAACATATTCGGTAGAAGTAGCGACGGATGTGTGCTTCAGTATCGATACTATTTACGGAGCCCAATTTACGGAATGTAAAATTGACATTACCGAAAATTATGTACAAATCCTGGTTCCGATGAGTTGCCAACATTGTGTAATGCATATGAAAATTGCTGTAGTTGTTTTATTCCATGTTGGCCATGTTCTCTCTGTGCTGGTTGTTTATATAAGCGGAACATACACGTGTAGCTAACGCTGTACTTGAGTAGTGTAATTGTAAATCACATGTCTCCACATCGGCTTCGATCGCCAGTGACAGTTTTTTATAAACACTGGGGTAACGGTTAAGTCTGCTGGTTCTCTTAGTTGAATCTGGTCCAGTGTCTTGGTTATGCCTGCGATATAGAACCACTTTAGCGAGGACTTTATAGATATTTGACATCAATTTGTAGACCTATAGTTATTTATTCAAACTGTTAAGATTTATAGTCTTCTTAGTGTTTCTTATATTTTAAATAATATCCCATTTAGGAAGTGTCTTGACACACGTGGCTTAACTGACTATTCGACTCATAGTTACGGGGTAGACTGCGCTTTCAATTGGTTTTCTGTTATAACAAACGAAAGTTTTGAAGATCCCGAGATCTCTGTCGTATTTTTAGTTGTTTCGTCCGATTTGATCTTGAATGTTGCTATGCTCTCTGGAGTCCGTCATTCATCGAACATATTCAGAGATTGGTATGAGAGCCCAGAAGCAGTTTCTGTATCATTTTTCACACGTGAATAACCACTGCCACAGTTTACAAAGCTACGAATCTAGACTTGCTCAATTTAAAATCAGTTTTTTGAATAAAGACGCGAGATGGCAGATATCATTTTTTATTTTACAAAAATGGGTTAACGTTGACATTGATAACTCTGTTTTGTTAATGAAACTTAATTTTGCTGATTCTCGTTCTGGCAACCGTCTCCATAACAGAGTGACTTTCAACTTGCCAACACGGCGAATCAATTATAGTCATCACTTGCCTTTGTGGCGAATGTATCAGTCCACAATAATATGCTTCAAGAAATTTGTATTTTAGCGGTAAAGTACCTCAGATTAAGAAACTTGGAATAATAAATTCTGTCCCTAATTTGTGACTTCAACTAATTCGTTATTAATAATTCAAACACAATGTAACTTGTTTCCTAATTTACTTTTATTGCATGTAGAGTTCACTTCTCGAAAGTCGTGCACCCAGTTCTGTTGCTAATGTATCCGTTCTTAATTTGGAGTCTGTACATCTTATGTTATCGATAGGGTTAGAAGAGCTAGTAATAAAAAAAATGTTCTTTTCAATCTTCTTGTGTAGTCGTATAATAGTAATTGTTGTCCACTGACTTGAAATTAATTTATTCTTAAGACCTCAGTCAATAACTATGTGAGTGTAGGTGTTAATAATGTCCCTGTTCTCGATGAGAAGTTCATTGCTGATGTTCTCTGCACCTGGCGTTTTATTTGACTACTTTTATGTTTCAGAGATTGTCTCCGGTACCGGTTCTTTAATGGTCGGATCTGTTGTTTCTGTAGTATTTCTGCATGTGTATAATTCTTGGATGCATTAAGTAGCTTTGATAGAGACTCTCGTATTGTGGTTTCTATTATGCCGTTTTTATCCTTTATGCTGGGGATCTAATCTCTTTTCGCTGTCTGTATTTTCCCGTCTTTTTTTCTTAATGCCTCTGGTCGTTTGAATGCATTTTTTCTGTGTTTATAATCTGGAAGCATGGCAATCTTCCGCATGTTAGTTTTAAATATTTTATTAATTTCAGTTATGACTTTTCTAACGCTTCTTGCCTTTATGCTGTGTTACTCGTAAACCATTTGATTAATTGATTTGATTGAGTTGGTATATGTTGCGTATGCTTATTTATATGTATGAATCGTGTGCTGATAAGTCCTTATTGTGTGTTTTATTATCTTGTGTGTTAACTTCCTTTGCGACTTCTATGGAGTTCTTTAGTTGTGCTTCTCATTCCTTTTCATTTGCTGCTGTCTTACTAATTGGAGGTTTTGCTTTGAAAGGTTTAATTGTTCTGGGTGTTATTTTAAACTTAAGTTTGGTTCTCAGCATTCTATGATTGCTACTAGTATTCAGCATTAACTGTATGTAAACTTGGATAAATAGAATGAAGGTCTTTGGTTGCTGGGAATGAAGTAAGGAAACGGGGTTTAGGTACTAACGTAAAATAAATTATATACATATATAGCGTGAAAGTTAATTGCAAAATGGATAAGTTGTTGGATATTGTGGATACGCAAGACTTGATTGGTTTATTAAAGAGTTAATCGATCAGAAATAGTTAGTGATTTACTGGTAAAAATGTTTAAAATATAAGTATCCGATTCAGTTCTGCTTTCTCAAATTTATTTTTGTGAATACCTTTGGTATTCACTTTGCAAGAATAGCCGATGTTACGCGCCGCTATCCTAGCCGATGACATCGGGCGTTTCCGGAAGTATTCGGCTGCGCGGGCAGGCTGGCAGAAGAGAAGATATGCCACGTGGCGACTATTCTATTATTATTCTCTCTGGCTGGACGTTGTCAAAAGAATGTCTAAAATTGTATTCTGTAATTATTTTGCTAATATAATGTTTACTGTAAAAAGAGCGTTTTACATTATGTTTTCATATCATAATATGTTGCATACATGATTGTAACCTGTTTTGTGTTTAATAAACAAATAAATAAATTATGCTATCAGACTGTAGTTTTAATGAGCGGATAGGCAATTTTTTTTTATCGCTTTTGAATGGCGAGACTAGCTTGGCGTTCGCCTGGTGGTAAGCGATACGACCGCCTATAAACAGTAGAAACACCATCCAACACCTTGAATTACAAAGTATTGTTTGGTATTCCCCTGCGCTCGCCATCCTGAGACATGAGATGTTGAGTCTCATTATGTCCAGTAGTTACACTGGCTTCAATGTCCTTCAAACCGGAACACAACAGTGCTGCTTGGCGGCAGAAATAGACATTATGGTGTGGTACCTACTCAGGCGGACTCTCACATATGAGAGATTTACTAACAGTAAATATATTCTATCATAGCTGGTGGTAGGTTATTTGCATCCGCCTTGGCAGCAACCACTGTCTATAAGGTGTAAAACTCGCCATAGTGGTCTTCATAATAGTGTCGTGTTCCGGGATCAGCCTGTGTATATCCGGTTCCAACAGGCCGGCATAATTGTGTCGATTACCGAAGGGTAATCATCTCTCGTCAGTCGACATTCTATTGGACCCCACTCCACTTACCATCAGGTGCTGTGGACTCATTCTGTCGTGCAACTGTAAAGAAATATAACAAAGCTAGTGACTTTATATATATTTAGGGTTTTTACATTTATTTATTAGGAAAATTAACATTAAACTAAAATAGTAATTACTTATAACAAAAACTGTACTAATTTACGAAAGAGAATAATTTGAATCAAATTAACAAATAATCAAGAACACAAAAAAAGCTAGCGAAAAGATTGTGAACGTCCGTCCGATCCGACAATAAATTAATGACAGCCAAAACAAATATATCGACGACGCAATGGTCAGCGCGAGCTGGCCATTTTGAACCAAAGAGGATATAATCCTACGTTATAGTTGCAGCTAAACTACGCCTTCCGGTCTTCTAGTAAGAATTTGTTAATTATATATAATTTTCGTCAATAAATAATGTTAGTTTTGACCACTTCGGTTCGGTCTAAGAATAACATTTTGAAGGCACTTGATCACCTGTTCAGTGGGTATTGTCCGTTAAAGGGTTCTTTGGGTCGCAAAGGATCTGAAAATGGTGAGCTTAAATTGATCCCTTTGTTATCCTTAAAAACCTAGACCTTGCCTTTTCGACCCCGGTTTTTTAAGTGTTTATGTAATTGGCAGCATTTATCTTTTTAACGTACTGAAAAAGTTGTTTTTTAGGTTTTTTTATATTTTGTAGGTAACTAGTATACTAGGGAGTCTATTCAATTTCATTACATACCTCTTTTTAATTTAATACAAATTCGAGAGGGACAAAAAGAGGTTTCTATACCGCTATCTCAAAAATTGACATCTATATCAAACTTGCTATTTTACTTATTTTTCGTAGGTATATCGGTATCGATGACATATGCAAGCCGGTCGTCTACTGGTTAACCACTGTTCTATCCGGAAACAATTGAATTATAAAGAACTGAGTAATTAATACTTTCTGCAAAGCGCTAACAATTTATAGATTTTCCGTCTTAGTTCTATACTGTTGCTGATATCTCAGGCTCCATGTCGGGGTCTGTCGGTACTGTGTGCGCAGTACGAGCAACGCTCTGAGGTCATGGGTTCGAATCCCAAGTCAGTTAAAAGATATTGTCTTGTTCTGCCTAGCATCATTTCAGAGTCTCCAACTCATGGCCGATATCCCTTCGGGGATTAACGCAATATGTGTGTGTCTTCTCGGCGTGGGGAAAGCGTTTTAGGAGTTCTAATGTATTAGCTCAGAATTTGCAATTGTGGCCTCGAAATCAATAGACTTTTATGGAAATTAAATAACCAACCTAGCCTAATATAGATGTAAAGCCCCTGCCTACCCCTAAAAAGGGATAAAGGCGAGAAGATAAAAATACATGCCGATAAAGAATAACATGGTGTAAAGGAAGGGGAAACATTAGATGCTGCGCGCAGGGCCGATAGCGCGGTAATGTGACGAAGCGATACGAGCTGATGTATTGCACTGCATTGCACGGGATTCTGGCTGGGAATGTACTAAAAATGGCCATTATAATGAACTTTATCGCGTGAATGGGATAAGGCGCGTTAAGGTTCAGATTACAATGAAATCCGCGTGATATTTTGATATGGTAAAGTGATTTTACCACAGCTGAAGTATGACGACTTGAGTCTCATAATGCCTGGGAATTATAAAGTATTTTAAACTAGAACATAGGAGTGTTTGTACATTGCTCAACAGAAGGAATAGACAAAACTTTGGTACAGCAAACGAACCTTCAAAAAGAAAGACCATCTAAAAGCCGTGGTTAAATATTCTTTACGCCAAAATAGCTTGGAAAGAAATTATATGATTAAAGTGCGCATTAATAAACATGAATATGTATTGACGTATAAAATGAATCTGGCTGTAGGCTCATAAAAAACAGGAGTTATGTTAAAAGGTTTCAGAGAAATAATTTACGTTAATGGCAAAAGTGCGGCGGATGTAGCAACAAAATATTATGTGCTGGCAACTTTGTAAAATAGGAAGCTTTAAGGCTAGCAACAATTTATGGGAAAAGTAGCGATGGCCTAGTTGGCAACACGACTGCTGAAGCGAAGGTTCAAATTTTTATATATCTCTTTGAATTCCGAAGTTACGAATGTCTTCTTTGTCAATCATCGTTTTAACTGTGAAGAAAAATATCGTGAGGAAATCTACTTGACTAACAATTTCACCGTTCAATCGTTTTGGCACCTAAGACTAGATCCTAACCTAAGTTTGGTTGTGAATTATAGTATAAAAATATAATAATAAGTATCAGCCCTGTATTATACTGTACCACTATTACGCACGGGCCTCTTATATTGAGAGGGATCAGGCCTTAGTTTAACACGCTAGCCTAGTGCGGTTTGATAGACTTCAAACACCCTTGAAATTCCTATAGAGAACTTCTCCAGTATTAGTTTCCTCACGACGTTTTTCTTCACCTTTAAAGTAAGCGATAATTCACAAAGAATACACACATAATGTTAAACAAG
>NW_023595313.1:0-5531 GCF_014839805.1 Manduca sexta | reverse complement strand
TGACCTTCCAGGTTGGGCAGCAGGCTGGAAGAGCGCCCGCCGCCCTGGTCAACTTTGTCCTTAACACGTTTTAAAATGGGCGCTGAACTCCCATCGGCTATCCAATATCAAACCTAAATACTTCATGGTATTGCCGATGGGAATCCGCACCCCTCCACTACGATGTGGGCACCGGCCGGTGGCCCCTCCGAGGCCGTGAAACAGATGGCCTCGGTCTTCTCGAGGGCCACCTTTAAACCTAAACGCCGAATGCGGCTCACTACATGACCGGTGCCCACCGCCGCCAGGATCGCGGCGCCCTGGAAGGTCTTAGACGTCGCCGTGACCAACGTGTCATCCGCATAACACGTCACGTCGACGCCCCAGAGATTGGCACCACGGAGCACCCAGTCGTACCCGATGTTCCACAAGGGGCCTAGAACCGACCCCTGTGGAACACCGCACGACATCGCTCTTCGGTGCCACCCGTCCGCCCGGATACACCACGTACCTGTCAGAAGGTACGCGTGCACCAGACGCCTGAGATAGGGCGGCACCACGTGGTACCGCAGTGCTTCGTTGATGCATGGCCAGGGAGCGAATTGAAAGCGTTGGATATGTCGATGAAACCGCGATGACGACCTTTCCCTGGCCACTGCTGCCTCCGCCTGCGACTTGACCCGCAGAATCGCGTGGACAGTTGAGCGTCCACTCCTAAAGCCAAACTGTTTGTCGGCCAAATTTGGACCGACCCTCTCGAGATGCTCGACGAGGCGCGCGTGTATAATACGACAAAAAGTTTGGCGACCTCGTCGAGCAGCACGATGGGCCGGTGGGCCGACAGCGACATTCTGCGGGTCTCCCCTCTTTCTTAAGCAGGACGAGCTTCCCGACTTTCCAACGCGCCGGGAAGACGCCCTGCACCATACAGGCGGAGAATAAACTGCGGAGCCGCGGCCCCAAGTACTCGAGGGCTAACACCCAGGCTTTCCGGGGATGCCGTCGAGACCCGGGGCGGTGTTTTTGCCCACCAGTCGAAACACTGCCGCCCGCATTTCCGCGGGCGAAACCTCTGGAATATCCCTTGCCGAAAGTTCCGACGACGATGACGCCACTTCCGGTGGCGCCATCGGTCGGAGGAAGTGGTCTCCTCGGTGGCCGGGAACAAGGCCGCGACAACGTTGGCCAATAAATCTGGCCTGAGACTCTCCGACAGTGGAGGCGCCGCCGTACGAAGCTTGTTCATAACTAGCGTATGGGCGCCCCACGGGTCCGCGTCGAGAGTCTCCAAAAACTCCTACGTGCCGCGACCTTGGCCCTATGAATGGCCACCCGCAGCGCTCTCTTCGCCTCTTTGTAGAGGCCGTAGAGCTACCGCTCCTGGTCTTCGTGCTCACTGCTGCGAATGCGGCGGCGGCGATGTCTGGCGCATCGGCGGCGCGCAGCCGCAAGACGCGCGCAACTGGGCTAACTCCGCCGACCACCAGTACACCTCCCGCCGCGGAGGACGACGGAGCGCCCGGGCATGGCGGCGTCGCAGACATCCGACATTGCCTCCCCGAACCACTCCGCCTCCTGCTCTACCCGAACCGGACCCTCCGGCTCGGGGAGCCACAACATTACCAGAGCGGCCAGCTCTAGGGCCTCTTTGTCGAGGCGCCTTAACGCCCACCGCGGGCCGTCCTGTCGAGGGGCACTCGGTCCACCACTATTGGGCCGGATACTCGGGGGCGCGGAGACATCGAACCTTATATAACGGTGGTCCGACAGCGTCTCTCCACGCCCACGAGGACTCTCCAGCCCTGGACACGACGTGCGACGGCGGGGCTCCCAAACGACAGATCCACAATAGACCCGCCGTTGTGCCGCACGCACGTGTCCACCGACCCCTGTTCAGGACGACCAGGCCGACGGAAATCGCCCATTCCTCCAGGACCTCACCGCGAGCGTCGGTCGCCGGCGAACCCCAGACCGCGGACTTCGCGTTGAAGTCGCCGGCGACGATCGCCGGGTGAGGTTGGCCCTGCTCAACCAGGGCCCCAGCCGAACGAGAAAGATTCGAACTCGGCCAGAGGTCTGTTGGGGAGAAATAAACTCCTACAATCCACAAGTCCCCAACAGAGCCGCGACGCATCCCTGGCCCTTCTCGACTTTTTGCGAAGGGGCGGGGAGCCAACGGCACCCTGGGTGATGATGGCCACCGACCCGTCGATGTCCCTACCCAGTTATCGCGGGGAGGGACAAAATACGGTTCGGCGACCACGGCCACTTGCACCGACCACTGCGCCAGGCTTTGGGACAACAGGTCCTGGGCGCGGGCGCAGTGGTTGATGTTCGCCTGGAGGAAAACTAGGTCCATTACTGATGGGCGATCTCCTCCACGTCCATCTCGGCCACTGGTTGCGGTGGGCCCGCCGCCTGCGGCTGGGACAGAACCTCAGCCGCGGCGGCATTCCTTCCTTGGGGGCGGCGCCGGTTGCGTCGGGAGGGGCAGAACAAGCCTTCCCCGAGCCGGTGCCTGGCGGGCCTGCCGGCGGCAGCGCCGACTGCGCAGTTCGCCGGGGCCTTGCACTCACGGGCTTTATGGCCCGCTTGACCGCAGCGATAGCACAACTCGCTGCGGTCCACCGCGCAGTCGCAGCGCTCCCTAACGTGCCCGCTCTCCAGGCACCGGAAGCACCGCAGGGGCCGCGACTCGAGGACAGTCACTCGAGCCGCGGTCCAACCGATCAAATTCGGCCCGCCCCTTCACCTTTTGGGCCGCCTTTATGGGCAAACGAACCCAGGCGGTCCCAACGCCGGAGCGATCAGGGCGAATTTGCCCCACCTTGATTAAATCCGCGGGACACTCACCGGCCCTGGAGAGGGCCGCTGCGACCGACTCCGGAGTGGCCGTGTAGTCCAACTCCGTCAGCCGCAGCTCCGCAGTTTTCGTGGGCCGGGAGATCTTAATATCCTCCGACCCACCGAAGCACTCCCTCAACCTTGCGGCGAAGGAGTCGGCCCTCTCCTCCAGGTGGCCCCGGGCACCTCATACATGGGGGCGCCCGTGGCCGTAAACTTCGGTTTTAGCCTCGAAATATCCAGTCCGGTGAGGTCCACGCGGTTCTGAGCGTCCGTGAGTACGCCCTTGTACGTCAGACCCTTTGCCACGGCTGCCGGTGTCAACGAAATTACCACGGCCGCAGATCGTGGCGGCCGCAGTTTGGGTTCCTTCCGGCGCGAAGGTTTTGGCGGCTGCACGCTTGTTGTTGTTGGCGCTGTCTGTCGATTTCCCTTCTTCTTCCTTCTGGCCACCTCCACCCATGGCGTCTCCATTGTGGCAGGGGCCGGCGGCAGTGGACGGGGCTCCGGCGCAGGTTGACCTGCCGGATCTTTTCTCCCACTCTTCTTCGGCTTGGAGCCTGGTGCCGACTTCTTTACAGCCGCCGCGCTCTTCTCGCGTCTTCTTGCTGGCGCCATCGCGGGTGTCGACGCCGCCGCAGTAGAAGGGCCCGCTATGGCTTGCGGCGGGGCACTGGAAGGTCCAGCGATGGGAGCGGGGATAGTGGGAGCAGGAGCGGGAGCCGGAGCGGGCTGGGCTGTCTTTTTTCCCCTCCCTTTGCCTTTTTCTCTTCTCGGCATGGCCTGGGTTCCGCCAACATAGCCATCGCTGACTGGGAGTTGAACATCTCCTGGAGTGGCCTTCCTCTCGTGTGCCAGCGAGGGCCGTTGCGCCGGGCCCATGAGGATCGATTCCATTCGGGCTTGGACCCTCGCTTCGACCATCGCCAGCATCTCCTCTGTAGTTGGCCCTTTGGCGGACGTTTCTAGCTCTTCTAGGCGACGTTTAAGAGCTGCGTTCTCCTCCTGTATGAGCTTCATATTTGCCTCGAGCCGGGCACAATTCTCCTGCCACTTCTTAGCCTCGCCCTCAAGGCGAGCGATTGCGGCGGACTCAGGCTGGTCAACATACTTGGCGATTTTGTTCGTGACCCAGTTTAGTGCCTTCTGGGAGGTACCTTTGAGGTTGCCTGACTTCCTCACTGTTGTGCGTACCACCTGGACACACTGTCTTAGGTCTTCCCTCAGCACGGGTCGGTCCTCTTCCTCGGTGTCTGACACCCTAGGATGCACCGGCGACTTAACAAAATGGAGCCGCTCCTCCAGCTCCTTGTCGGCCTTCTTCTTCGCCTCCTCGCGTTGGAGCTTATCCCGCTCGAGCTGTGCTTTCCTCAAGCCGACATATTTGCCGACTGAGGGCGGGCGTCCTCTCCCTCTGCTGTCTGTCGCTTGCGACTTTGGCGCTGGTTCGTCAGTGTCGCTGGTGAGTTGCGACAAACTGTGCCTTGAGCGCGAGTTCCTCCTCCAAAGTTTCCTGCTGCGTACAGTGGAGCCGCTTCCACTTGAGTCTGAGTCAAGGCTCAGAGGCCGTACAAATTCAGTGGCCACCTCCATGGGCTTCGCGCCCGTGTTCTCCTTCTCTACGTCTACATCAGCGGGCTTTCGCCCCCCGAACTCCGCCTCCCCAACCCCGGATTCCGGAGCCGGAGAAGGCAACTTCGTCAAAAGAATGATTGGGTTTTTAAGTTTTGTGATAAGGATTCCACGATTGTTCCCCCGAGCATGGGGGAAAGGGTGGTCCACCCCCGCAGTGCCCCCAGGACCGGGGTAAGCCTAGCGTAACCCGCGCAGAGTGTCGGCCGGTACTCTGGCGGGGTCGCACTCGCGACCGCACTCCCCAGCGGCCATGCATCCCCTCGCGGTGCGCCGCCGCTTGAGATTCGGGGTAATTTTTGATAGAGGTTTTCTTCCTCGCGGTCCGGGCGGTTAAGCCAAGACCCTCGGTCCGGCAGGAGCGCGAGACATATCCACAGACCTCCATACCGGGTTACGATCTATGACGGTGGCAATGAAAGGGAAAATCCCCCCCACTGCCTGCTCGGGGCGGGGTGAGCGCACACCGAGCCCGCCGACACCCCCGGGTCGGAACCGGAAGCTGCCCGAGATGGGCCCCACGACGTTGGCCTAGACGACGGCGGGAAATATCGTCAGTGGGCCTACTCGCCAACGCCACAAGTGACGGTGAAAGCTAGTCGACGACGACACTACCCGACGGCGTAACTAGACGGCGGCCGCCGCAAGAGGCGACGACCGTCAACAACTCGTTGTCAGGATATTCGCCGGCGCGCAGATCAGCCTGATCGGTCTGATCGACGCGCCGTTGCCCAGGGTGCACCACGAGGAGGTTTCCTGACCTAGCACCCCAACCTAACCTAACCTAACCTAACCTAACCTAACCTAACCTAACCTAACCTAACCTAACCTAACCTAACCTAACCTAACCTAACCTAACCTAACCTAACCTAACCTAACCTAACCTAACCTAAACCTAAACCTAAACCTAAACCTAAACCTAAACCTAAACCTAAACCTAAACCTAAACCCAAACCCAAACCCAAACCCAAACCTAAACCTAAACCTAAACCTAAACCTAAACCTAAACCTAAACCTAAACCTAAACCTAAACCTAAACCTAAACCTAAACCTAAACCTAAACCTAAACCTAAACC
>NW_023595312.1:0-17000 GCF_014839805.1 Manduca sexta | reverse complement strand
ATTTTTGTCTGTGTATTGATTACCTCAGAGTCTTTTGCAGGATATTATTATTATTTTTATTTTTAGATCTTTGGTTGCGATTACTATTATAGGCGTCCCGCAGACTTTGTCAACTCTTACACGATGTACGCGACAAAATATCATCATTTGATTAGTTCTCGACAGGTATTTAATTTTCATTCAATTACTTCGATGCTAAAACTAATTTAAGTAAACTATTAAACTAATTCATCATCATCATTATTGGCTGCAGGATGTCCACTGTTGGACATGGGCCTCCCTTAAAGATTTGCAGGTCGACCTACCGGAAGCTAAACTATAACCAGTTGGTCAGTTGATAGTTGCTACTTGCTTCAACAAAATTTATTGGCATGCCCCAGCAGAGTCCATAGGACAAAAAAAGTTTGGCGAATCGTAGCTTATTAATTTCGGATTCTGCCTCCTCCTGTACTTACATGATACCTACTTTTAACGTCGCTCGAAATATCTGTATAAAGCGAGTTTTATCTGCGAGTGCTACAAAGTTTGAGCAAAACAAATTAACGACACTGACGAGCTAGAGGCGAAAGTTGTGTGGCAAAACTACCGCGCGTCCACCGCCGCTGATAACCGCCGGCTTATCGCTGTATCTGCACTAGATCGGCCACTTCTGGGCGTGAGAATGTACTGACTCGGCTTCTCAAACTTAACTTACTCGTAGATCTGGCGTATATGAGGTGTAGTGTGGTCAACGCTGCTTGTGTTTTTGTGCCGCTGAGCAGCATAGTGCAAGAAGTATTGTGTTTTGGTTTAAATTGTACTGTAGTCAGTATATTTTTTTATTCTGGCTCGGAAAGTGACTGCACTGCACTTGATGTTAAGCGCGATGCCGTCCAGATAAAGTATGGAAGGGCAACAGATGGCCATCTCATGATACTCGACACCATCATGCCGGCCTACTAAGATGCTTCTTCACACTAGGGCGGAAGGACTCAAGATTATAGGAAGGAGGGAAGACGCGCCCAGACAAACTATTCCCAAGCATAATGGAAAATGAAATTACCAAACATTATATCTCCGGTGCAAAACCGCAACGATAAAATATTTTGGAACTATTGTTTCATCATATTGTAACTTAAGTCACTCTTAATTCCTAGTCATTAGACGATACTCTTTTCTCGCTGTGGGATCAGTCTGTATGTGTTTCACTTGGTCATAATTTCAATAGGAAAAAAAAATACATTATACTTACTCGCTATTGCACACAGAAGGTTTAAAACTAAAATATTTCAAATCCAGACATCTATGATTATTCTTCGAGCGTCGACACATAGTTTGAGCGCCGCTGTCGTTTTGAAATCGTCACGTAGGACATGGCGATAAGGTGCGTGTTATTGGCGCAAGGTCACAGACGCAAGCCATCCCTCCGTGGTCAAGGGACCTCTAACTGCTTACGTAGCGCGGACCCTTTACTACATGTACAAGAGATAACGAATATCTGAATAATAGAATATTATAATCCAACATCGTGTAGAATATAAAACTATTAATCTATGTAAAACAAAATGTCTGAGTTTTATATCTGCATCATCTAAAGTTTCATTAGAAGTGCAATGCCTTTGGCATTAAGTTCGTTTGTAGGTATACTTTATATATAATCTAATTTATAAAAATTAAACGAAAGAAATTCTACCCATTTTTTTTTATTATAAAATACTTAATGGCACTTAATTTTTTTTTTAATTTAGATTCACTAAACTAGGCTTTACACATTTTAAAAATTATCAAATGTACAGATATGTAGAAAGAATATATTACACAGTTGTGTATGCCTTTCTGGAAGTGAATACAGCATGCTTTTTAACTTCCTTCTTTTTTTTTCTAAATAAAATAAATATAGTACATTATTTATACAAAACAAAAAATAATAGATATTTTAAGACTAGGTTTTATACATTGAAAAAAAGTGACGTTTTAAAGAAGATATTGATACATGAAAATGAAAATATCTAACTCATGACAAATTTTGTTATATGAGAAGCACATACGGTATAAAGGCGAATGTTGACCATGTACGGCATACAGAGAGGTAGAACGTTACTCTATTTTGAAGGCGGCTACTCGATCGTGGTATGGCCATATTAAGCTTCTTAAGTAGATGGGGACAGTCTATTTTCCCATTTATTAATTTAAGCAAAAACACGTTATCTGCAATGTTTCTATACTGGAGTGGTAGTATTTTAAAGTGGTCAAGTCTTGAATTATACGATCTAAGGCTGTTACAAAGATCACTTGTATACGACAAATGATAAAGAAATTGTTTTTGCAAATTTTCGAGTCGATTTATATGCACTGCATACGAGGGATTCAAAAGTGATCTAACATAACAGTTGAAAACAATAATAGGTATTTCAGGATCTTTAAAAAACTTTGCTTGACGTATTGCGAAGCCAGCAAGACGCGCCCCTTTTCTGGCTATAGTATCAATGTGTTCTCTAAAATCAAGTTTGGAGTCAATTATGACACCCACGTCGCGCATACTTGAGACTTCACTAATTGGTGTGTTATTGTATTGTCTACATAATAACCTTGAAGCATAAAATACTGTCGAGTGATTAAATTGTCAACAACACCCTTCCAACTCGAACACAACAACGCGTGCAGCCGACATGAAGTGTCAGAGTTTGTTGTGTTCCGTATAATAAGTGAGTGAGAGAACCGGGAGTCGAAATAACCCCCGACCTTCCCGTGATCCTTATTCTTTTCTTTAAAAGCATTGCATCTATAATTCTTTTGAGTGTAGATTTGTATTGTGTGTGCAATAGACAATACTTATCATCTAGTGGTGCACATCACCGGCTTAAGCAATCATTTTAAAGTTTCGTCTGCATTCTGTCATCATGATTATATGATTAGCCATAGTATGTCTACTGATGAAAACAGTCTTTCCTCGATTACCAGACCGACTTATTGGCAGCGGACTGACTCCAGCGACTACGTGCATATTCATATTGCCTTATTGAATAATTTAATGATCGCTCCCAATCTCTCGCACGTCCACGTGCTAGAATGAGGAGCTCGCCGCTCGCAAACATTTAACGGGGATGGGATAATAGTTATGCACTCGGCTGCACTCGACTACACTCGGCTGCACTCCGCTGCACCGAGCCGCTTTGTCCAGCAGTTTAAATGAAACGGATTCACGGAATTCTTCCATTATTACGTCACGCGTGCCGCGCCGGCTATCCGTAATAGTGTTGCGGTGCCGGTATGTAAAGATTGGAAAAACAAAGGATAAAAAAGTAATTCGACTATTCAAAACGATGTATTGTGTTTGGTTAGTTACTATAGATACGCTTTGGTGCGCATGGCTGCGGGGATATTGCTGTGCCATCACGTGCTCCAACTATTGGATGTCCTAGGTCCAATTAAATGTTCAAACTGGGATCATGATTCTGTATTACTCGCTATGAAGGGTGACAGTAATCAGTCACAAGGCAAAAGTTGAACCATAATTTTTCATAACAAACAATGAAGATAAGAATACTGAGCATGTTGGTAATATTAACGCTTCTAGAGGAGTTTAAATGAGTGCAGTGACAATTCCTTTCCATTTGAATATTAGATATGCATGGAAACAGGCGGTTTTAGCATTTCGGTGTATAGAGCTAGGGTTCATAAACTCGGGATTTCCACTCTCCATTACAATCGAGGTCACCAAAATAGGAACTAAGTCACGCAAAAACCCATCCACATAACACAGTAAAGCCGGCGATAAATCGTGACATCGGCGCGAATAAACTGCCGCGTGGCGTTAGCACACACAAACACACACGCACACGCACTCGCATTGAATACTGATCACTGTATGATGGAGCCGGGTTTGGAAGATTAGGCGAAATGCTGGGCTTAAAACTCACTTCACATTGTGGCTTACAGAATGGCGTTTGAAATTACCGGATTATGAATGTCAGGAAAATCATGTAAAAGAATATCGTGTCCTTTGCAAGATATTTTATTAAAAAGGAGAAGGTAGATGACATGACTATTCACTTAACAATGGTCTTGAGGTCACAAGCATCGTACTGTAGCACACGGTGATATGTCCCAGGATAACGTGTTGCTGCTGATTATGAGTCGTCGTGTAAATAAATAAAAAACACCTTCAATATATTATATTATAAATAGGTATCACTCTTGATCCTTGTTTAAAACACGCCACAATCACAAACGTGTAATGTTTGTGGTTAACGGTTACTCATTGACGGCTAAATAAGAGACGTCTGAAGCAACGAAATTATTTCTTTAAATATTATCTGTCAGTATAAAATATGTTATGATATAAACTAATCTTTGCTAACCATGTCTACTTACAATATAATTTGTATCAAATTCTAAACCTTATTTAATACAATTTTACATTTATTCAGTCCCATCTACATTTCAAACATTTTAGTGCGTCACAAAGCCTCTTTTTCATTACACGGGTAGCCGTTACGTTTCATTTTGGCCTTAAACTCGAGTTACCCCAAAACTATTTGAATGTTGGCAATGTTCGATCCGCTTGATGAGAACAAACGCCCGTGTGCGAGCGGCCTGCGGCGCGACCGCGCGGTTTATGAGCCGCCCATAAACAGACGCTCGGGAGCGCGTTTACTGCCGAATCTTTATTCAAAGTGTTCATAAACAAGTATCAAACGCGCTGACGATTACCGCGCACCGTATTTCATATGGATTTGTTTCTGAAATAAAACGCTTCGTGAGAGTCTGATTTAAGCTTATAACAAATGGGTTGGAGTGTAGGTGCTGGTGTCATATTTATATAGGGTTTTTTTTTATTATAGATAAAGACTTTTGTTTCCAAATACAGACTTTATGGAAATTTGCGTCACTTCACTGAATTTTTTTTCACGTAACAATACCTAAATTAATAACACTCGTTTCTCTGGGATTCTGTCTCACACAAAATATTTAGTTATAGAATTCTCAATAACTATTAAGTATGATTATACTGCCTTCAATATCTTCCCAACTAGAACACAAACGCTTGCATTGCTATCGGCACACATAGATATCAGCGCATCTTCTCAGGGAGACTTCACGTAGGTGTATGCATGTTACACATAACAATGATTCGACTACATGGTAAATTACTTCCAAAACAATTAAACTCGCACTCTGGTGGTAATCGATTGTCTATGCCGAAGGGTTCCGACTTCACTGTGTTTCCAATCATGCAAGCTTCCGATTTACAAGTCTTTAGATATGTGTGTGCGAATTCTGTGTATACACAGCGACATCTGTTGCTGAGATTTGGGAGTCTGTGTTAATTTACCATTGATTTGTGTTTGTTTTGCTAGATTTTTTTGCCGAAGATACGATAAAACATTTTATATTAAACTGTTTATAGACAGTAGCAACATCAGCCAGATCTTCAAAAGAAGAAACTGCATAGCGCTGCTTGCATTGGGTGTGCCACTATGCGACAATGGATGTGTATTGTGTAATCTTATAAGTAGGCCTAACTCCTTGTCATTGTAATCAAGAGATGCGAAAACCAAGAGATGCAATTACCTTTTAATATTTGATCCCCATTAGTGAAAAGTATGTGCGTTAGTTGGGCCTCCGCCTAACATTTCAAGAGCAATATATTATGCTCTTATGTTTTTTATTAATCCCGTATTATATTTGCAACGTTGTGTTTACCCGACGCACAACAGACTATCCCAAACTACATCTCGAGATAGTTATATGTGGCAAGAGCGCAATTTAATAAAGAACTAGTTGTAAGTGAGTAAGGTATTCATTTATTCGTGACAAGACTCGCTCGCTAGTGACAGAGACACGTTCTAACGGCGATATTGGCGACGTTCACTTACAACACATTTAGGTTCATATTCACAAACAATACTTAGTTAGGATTGAAACAATGGTATGATAATAAGTCTGTTTCTCAGAGTTACGATGTAGGCATAGGAGCTCTGTGATTGGCTTATATTGAAACACAGCTTTATTCCGGCTGGCTGTTACACAAACAAAGCCAAAGAAAACTATAACATTACTGGCACTATGCTTTCGGGTGCGCTGTGTACCTTCATAGTATTCTTTTTAAATATGGGTGTAAATAACTACACCTCATGCCTTTATCCTGAACGGTTAGAAATAACCGCTATTACTGCACACTTCATAGCACTGTTTTGTCCGAATATATCCGCAACATGATTCAATAGAGAGCGAATTTTTCACCATATGGAGTACAAACCCAGGTAAATACGGTGTTTTTAAATCACACCACTTAATCCTTCAAGGACACAAATCAAAATTTAGAGTTCTCAGTCTAAGTTCGTAGCTACTAGGAATTATACCAAGAAGGAATATTTGTAAATCTATTCTCTCCCCGATTCACACCCTGAAGCCTAGATTGCTTTCATCAGAATGATCAGGTTTCTTGTCCTAATTCTCTACTCAAACAGCCAAATGTTGTGCTTTGATGGAAGAATGTAAGCTGGCGAACCGATAAAGTTACAAAACTTCTCAAGAAGTTGCTATTCTATAATCCAAACCAAAACGACAACTACGGTTCAAATGTTCGGAATCGACCGGTTATCGTCGCCGCACTAAGTTACCCTAACGCGTCAAATCGCAAAAGAACCGCGCAAAGTACGTGCATCCATATCACACGGAGACCTTCTAAAGCTTGACGTATAACGTTAGAATACGTGACTTCTACCGAGAATTATGTCCACCTGGTGAGTTCAAAGTGAAAGAATCGCTTAAATTCCATTACTGGCGGAGTATTGATTTAGAGGGCGCGCTCGCGATCACGCGCACCGATATATTGTGCCGTAACGATAATGTCGTTTGCTTGATCGTTTTATGTGTCTGTCAAATTGCCACCCTAGTGAACCTATTCGTATGGTACAAAAATACAATGGTATTTATTTATTATTTATACATATAACATCATAACAGCACTAAAGCAAAATTATACTGACAGAGTAGGTATTAATTTAAACAATTTGTTTCATACACCTGTGGGCTACTTTTGTGAATCCCTACAAGTTGCAAACAACTATCCAAGTTCTGGGACATAATGTTGACTAATCAATGTGTTCCTTTTACTACAGTTGTGTTTGATCCGAAAGTGGAAATTTGCCTATATCTTTCATGAAGGTTCTTTAGCAAAAGTTTGCGTTTTCGATACCGTTGTTAATTCGATAACTTGGAAAGCAAGTTACTGAAAACTACTTTGATAACTTGCTAAACATTATTCTCGATACTAATTTTTGAATTGTTTGTCTTCGGTGTATCTTTGTTATTCTCGATACTAATTTTGAATTGTTTGTCTTCGGTGTATCTTTGTTAAATCAATAGGCTACTGTAGAAATGTTAATGGGAATCATTTATTTGGTTAAATGGTCAAATTTGCAGTTAGGTACATACATACAGTCGCTTTATATGTGAGAGGTAGGTACTCAAATTACCTCCAGCTATGTCATCGTCTTCAAAAATAAGGATAAAAGAATAACAAGCAATATTCTTAAAACCCCATCCACGTTGATGAATTATTCATTGTATTATTCAGCTCTTTGCATAAGAAATTAATTGTGTGTATTCAAATTATTTGTTATCTAAATGTTTTGTCTTATTTCAAGTACATTAAAATAACAATGTGCTAGTATCTATGCGGTATCTATGTATATATAAACGTATGTGGTTCAAGTTTTACAATATAAATATAAATCGAGGTAGAATACAAATTAAAATATAATTCCTTATTAAATTACTTATTAAAGGCCAAACGGAATGCGGGCATCTAGCGCGCATGGATGACTTCAAGCTCCCCTAAATTGAGGTTATACTTCGAGCTAGCCTAAGGAAAGCGCAAGGCTGGTGGGCAGTGTTTCCACTATAAAGACGTTTTCAAACGTCACTTATCTGCATGTTGCATACCCTTAGATGGCTGGGAAGGGTTCACACAAAAGCGGTCTAAATAGCGGAACACCATCCACAAACCTATTAAGCAATATGTGGCATCTCGCCTCGCACACCTTGATAATAAACGCCAAATTAAAAAAGAAAACACTTAACGCACATATACGTTCACGTACAATGCTGCTGGCCAGTTATTTCGTATGCCATATGACTCATTTAAAAACCACACCAGGGTGTGCGAGCCATACTCTTTCACATGACAGGAAAAAATCTTAATCAAAGCCAGTCTTCGTCATTGGCGGATACGCCGTTGAGGACATCATCAGCATTAAATTTAGCGACGTACATACGAAATACCTAAATATCTATGTACAGGTGCCTGATTGATAGATAACACTATCGCTATGTCGCACACAATTCTAATTTCGGGCACATGAGGTGTTATTTTTATTGAAACAAGTTTTTCATTTACCTGATATGGGTTTTGTTTCTGTTCATTTTAAAAGACTCGAAGGTCAAGAGATAATAGTTATTATAACAAATTTAATTATTACGATAAATACAATAGACATAGAGAATGGACGGAAAAATACGGTCACGAAATTAACCGTCCTTCAAAAAATGTTAAAGGGAAAGATACTAGTTCTCTTTTTTCAACATATGTAATGACGTCACTATCAGAGATTCTGCATGGCTATCACATAGACCAATGAATATTTAAAACAAAACAACTGGTCGTATGTTAAAACATCTCTTACACTTCTGCAATATTCCCAGGAAAGCTGGATAGAAGAGTAGTCTTTTTTTATAGAGGTCAATTGTGTAATCTCCAAAGTAAGAAGCTGAAACTAAATGTGGTAACACTCTACCCTTGTAAAGGCGACAAAACTCACATAAACTCTTGTATCGTGTCTTTATAGACAGAACTGCTTAAATTAGAAGAAAAGGTGCGTCTCTAAACAGTGAGACGACCTGCGTCTTGTCTTCAGTTAGTTTTTCTTTGCGTTTAGGGGTGGTAGCGGACGATAATACACATTTTCCGTTAGGATAGGATAGATTGCTGGTGGCAGGATATATTTTATATCCGCCCGGATAACGACCACCCAACACAATGTGTTAAAACCCGCAATAGTGACCCATGTAAGTGTATCGCGTTACGGGATCAGCCTGTGTATATCCAACAGGCCGGCATAATTGTGTCGACTGCCGAGGGAATCATCTCTCGTCAATCGACATTCTATTGGATACCACTCTTCATACTATCAAGTGCAGTGGAGACACTTTGCCATGCTCGCATAAAAAGGAGCTGCCATCACCTATGCTCCGAAGATGGCCACCACGGAGTTATAGTTGGTATTGCCTTGGATAGTAGGCAAACTTCGTTATCGAGACCAGCGGATATGTCGATGGAATTAGATACCAATATACTGCCGTACTAAGCGTAAAAGCGGTATATCAGGGAAACCTTATTTCGAGATAATCGCAGTTTTGTAAATATAGTTTTGTATGTAAAACTGAGATAGAGAAATTCTTTTAAGTTTTTTTTAAACAAGTTTTACACAAGATATCGTTATTTGGGTGAGTTCATTGGATGGGTATTTCTTTAAGCTATCTGACGACATAAAATCAAGATTTTGTTTTTGAGATACCGCTTTTGTGCTTAGCACGGCAGTATAGAGGCTCCATGCTATTTCTGTTGTCGATATTTGTAAACACGGTGCGGTGAAGTCATCGTTACTGACCTCGCGTCGAGTTGGCGACAAAAGGACTGTGATGCTCTTCACTATTTATGTAACAACTACACTCGCGGCTCTTAGTATGAAAGTAGCTTGAAGCCCACAGAGATAATGTAGGTTTATCTCAGTAAAATTATTTTTGAATTTCTATGCCTAAACAATTAATATTACGTATTATTTCTTTATTATTTCATTAGAGGTATGTCTGATAGATTCTAAGCTGTATAGGAGATGAATTTTAAAAAATCTTAGTACTATTGAGGCTGCTTAAGGTGGTAGCTCAAGGTCCATTTTCATACATTTTGTTTCGGCTTTAATCTGGGTAACTAAACAAGTATTGGCAAGTAAAGAATTTAAATTCACGTCTAGTTAGTGATTAGTTCTCGCAGTTGAAAGAAAAACGTAAAATAATTAATAATCATGGATATTTCGGCCTTTAAAATTTAATATGACGAAATTTTAAAGGCAGAAATATCCATGATTATTAATTATTTTACATTTTCTTTCAACTGCGAGAACTAATCACTAACTAGACGTGAATTTAAATTCTTTACTTGCCAATACTTGTTTAGTTACCCAGATTAAAGCCGAAACAAAATGTATGAAAATGGACCTTGAGCTACCACCTTAATAGTACTAAGATATTTTAAAATACATTCAAGTATGTAGCTCTTACTTGCATTAGGAATTCGTAAGCAAAATTTCATGCCTCTTGAATCTAGACCCTACAGCTATTTGTTTAAGATCTCCGTTTAATCTATCAGTAAATCAAAAATATAAAATAAAATGTTTGTCATAAAGACTACAGATTATAAATTAGTTGATTACGTAAAGTTACAAAAAAATCAGCTTAAAATTGCCACATAAAATATAAATGATTCTAATCTTAATTACTTTAGAGTACGATTAATTAAAATAATTCTGCGTCATAATTTAATATTATAATGGAGTAATTTTATGAAAGAAACGCCGTGTTTTAGTAAAAGCATGTGCATTACACCAATGCTGATCGTTATCGAGTTAGATAAAGCAGTTTGTTGCGGACTGTATGTGGAACGCGGAACGAATAATAATACTAAAACTATATTTAATAATTTATTGTTTTTATTACTTTGAATGACGAGACGGGCTTCCTGTTCACCTGATAGTAAGCAATACGACCGCCTATAAACAGTAGAAACACCATCCAACATCTTGAATTACAAAATATTTTTTGGTATTCCATTGCGCTCGCCATCCTGAGGCATGGGATGTTAAGTCTTATTATGTCCAATAGTTACACTGGTCACATGTATATATCTGATATATATCTAGTAATCAGGACTAGACAAGTGACTTTATCGTGTAATAATAAAAATATAGCTTATAATGCCAATCCAGTAAAGTCACTTTTCTTCGTCACAAAAAAATATTAAAATGATGTATTATGTGTACCGCGTCGCACATATGTAGTGTGCTTGCATCATTATGAGTCATCGTTTCGAGCAAGTTGAACCTAGCAACAATGCGATAACTAAACAATTTATCTTGATCTACATTATATTTCCGACGCCATTTGTGATTCTCATAGTTATGAGGCAAAGGTTAGAAGAACGAATGTTGTTGATGATAGAATGTGATATTTAACCAACTGATGGTATGACCGATATGGGTTACGAAAGAAAATCAAAGTAAAATAATAAAGCTAGTCATAGCTAAGTCCGTGTAAATATTGGCAGGTACCCAAAAGTTAATGGGTCACTAGATGTTCATTTCACCATAAATATTGAGGCTTTAGTAGCGTCATATTGTAGATTATTATGTCGGCATAAATGAGCCGACTCAATGAGCATCATTATCTCACAGAAAATCACTAAGAAGTCATAAGACTGTTTGTACATTTCAAGCATAGTTGTAGAGTCAAAAATAAGCCATAAATTTTCACTTTCCAATTTCGGATTTGCAGCCATAATTGTAAAATGAAATGAAATGATTTATTTGAATCCTTAAAATGTTATAAATTATTTAGATTCCGTCAATATTAACTCTACAATATTAACACCAGTTCGCAAAGCAGTTCTCACCAGAGAAGAACGAGCAAGAAACTCTGGTTCTGGTGTATGGATTTCAAAGACACACTCACTCACGCCTTTTATCCGCGAATGGGTAGACAAAGACGCAACTGTTGCACCCACTTTCCACCGTGTGCTATGCGCTATCACTTTTCCCGACTCGGTATTCTCAACTCACGACCCCAGCACTGCAATCGTACCTAATACAACACCGCCGTCGAGGTAGTGACGATTTTCAAAAATGTTGGGGATTATTAACCATCAGGTGATTAATTGAGTATTTACTAGCTTTCTGCTATTCAAATATGTGAAAGTTACTATCCTAGCAGATTATGGAAACAAAAGAATTAAGTATTTGTATTTAGTCATGCCACAGTTGATATAAAGAAATGACGTGTAAGAAATACAACAAAGGATATATTTTTTGTATTATTTCAATATGATCTTTATGAATCATGTCGATGAAAGTGGTCCTGCCCACGCATTACCAAAATTAATGGATCAACCTTAATTTTTACAATAACTGTTAATATCTTTGTGATGACTAACAGATTATAAACAATGTTTATTCAAATTTCATACTCCGAATCGATAGCAGTGGATTAATCAGAAAAAAGTATCATTTATATGCTCACATATAACCTATTTGGATTGGTTAGATCTGCTAATATCAATCATAATAATTGTTTATTGAGTTTGGACATAAACGAAAAGATTTGTCAGTTGGATTTTCTTGATTGATGATTATGAATAGACATCTAAATGATTATGATAAAGTTATAGTTTTGTTTCAACTAAAAATCTTTGAACCTGTAACTTTTCTACAACTTTTATTCCGATACTACATAATTTCCAAGCTATATTATATCCTTATACTATTACCCCCTTATTCATAGACGTTTTTTATCTAACGCCCGAGTAAGGCTGTGATAACAAGTCTGTTTCTCAGTGCTGACGGCATGGCAGTCTTCGCAGTGCGTAGACGTAGGGCCGTTGTGATTGGCTAATATTGAAATACAACAATAATAACGAATCACAACGGCCCTATGTCTATTTCTCAGTGCCGTTGTGCACTGAGAAACAGGCTTGTTATCACAGCTTTACTTCGTCCTTAGATAAAAAACGTTTATGAATAAGGGGGTATGGATATAATCTTATAGAACTAATCCTGTTTTCTTATTTGTTTCAGACTTACAATTCCAGTTGATCTTCAACAAGGAATCTTCACCGAAAACCAGCTCGCCTGCCATTGCTGAAGACTCGGAGAACAGTGAGGTAATGATCATAAATTCATAACTGGTTAACGGCATTGATGCTTCGCTGCTGAACTAAGATCAGCCAGGTCAAAAATGTAACTAATAACCACGTATGTAGGTATATATGTTATTGAGTTTTAAAGAACTCCTGTTCTTCTTTCTATTCGAGGAAGTAAGAATTGGAAAGGCTGCTATAGATAGTCCATTAAATCGTCTCTCCACTTTTAGAATATAAGAAATTTTTTCTTTGGAAAAGTAAAAAATAACGTAACTTGTTGGTACTTGTAGCCGATTATAAGTTATGAATTACTTCAGCTGCTTGGCTTACTCTACATGAACATCGTATTAATATTATGACCCGTATTATACGGTAAAGTATGGCAGAAAATAGTCTTTACCATCACGACACAAATGAATTGTACGATATATAGGCCGATAATGCAACGTAATGAGATACAATCGGTAAAGACCTTGTGGATTTGCGGTCGCGTAACATGTGGTTAAGTAACGTTTGATGTGGTTATTGCAAGGGGAGGGATTAGTAAGTGAAAACCCACATGGCAACCGGGTATGGACTAATGTTTTGCTTTCATAATTATTGTATATACTATGATGTGTATTGTTTAAAGTTTGAAGGTGATAAGCAATAAAAGCAGTCCAATCGTATTAATTTTGATGTATGTATAAGTTTTGGAAGCATTTCTAAATGGGCCTAAAGTTATTACAAATTACTCTCAGTTACAAACATGTTTCAAGGATAAAAGTCAAGGCTAGGGCGACATATTTCTAGTGACCGTGAAGACGGAACATCTGTTCTCATCGCTATATTTGGATACCAATCTTCACTTATAATCAGATGCATGTATCACGATTGAACTAAACAATAACTACTGATCTATGATATAAATGCAAAAGTTTGTGAAGGATTTTGGATGTTTGTTAGATATTTTTTTTGGGTGTAGAAGTCTCTGCACTTTAGTCCATGAAAGTCTAGGAACTAGATACTGGGAATTCCAGACTTAGCGACTGCAGGGGTCCAGTGGACAGTGGGGAAGGAAGGGTGGAGCAGCAATGGGATCTTACTAGGATGGGCGGAGAGGAGAAGGATGTTCGCGAACCCTTATATGCCTCAATATGAAGTTTCAGCCAAGATACATACACACTTTGCTGTGTTCCTAGGGCCGTGATATATGTCCCCCCATGCATGAGCGTGCATTCGGTGTGGAGATTGAGCGCATAAGAATTTCCTCGTTGTTAGGATAAGGTTTGAACTAGATTTGGCACACAGATTGACCAGATTAACATCCTTATATTTAATGCTATGTAATATTTTGCCAAAAGATTTTTATTCTATTAAACGTCTTTCCAATGATTTTCATAAAGTATACGCCGCTCAATCACAAATCAAACAAAAAGTATTCAGCACGAACACACTTTCTTAATACTAACAACGTGTGAAAGCGTTGATGTGTTTAAACCAATACGAACAAAAAGACAGCTCGTATTTATAATTTATGAATAGTGTATGAAAATGTCCCAATTGAGACAGTTTCAAACATTGAAATTGCGCGTGCTAATGCCATATAGGTACTTACCTCTTTATTATATGGAATATGATTGTGTTCCTCAAACGCTCTAACTAAGTTAACAGATAACTGACATCTTATGTAATTAATCTTAGTTACTGCTCTGTGTGAGAATCCTGATTGCTTTAAAATAATTTGTTATACTACACTTACAATTTAATAGTATTATGCTCATTAATACAAGCAATGATTATAATACTATTTGTAAGTGTATACATACAAACTCTTGCCAAATAAAGATATATTATTATATGCGAACGAGCCGTAGTACTTAATCTAAATTGATTAGAAGTTACGTTACTATTACCCAGAGTATTTTCGTTTTCAACTTGCGTGTTACAAATCTTAATTGCCTCACGTTTAATCCATTCTTTGCACGCGTAGTAGAATGTTCTGCCTCGTAAAGTTTAATTGTAACTGTAATATTATTAATTAACTCAAGGATTTCACTTGGATTTACAACGTCACCATGGTAGGCTGACCGTTTCAAAATTGATGCTTAAGTATTCGTAAAAAGTATTAGTTCTTTTTATATAATAATACTAACACATTGCTCGCTGATGAACACAAAAATTTTGGTCATTAGTAGTATCAATAACATAAACTCTGAATTATAATGTATCTACTGCATTGCACTGTGTAGTGTGCTCTTTACCACTAGATATTTTGTTTCGATACTGACAATTAATTTGGTTACAATATGCTTTAAATTTTTATGGTAAGTGGGTATTAAACCAAACATTTTATTTACTTATTGTTCAACCTTCGTTGTATTTATCTCGTACGTATCTTGGACAATGATTCACACTATTTTGCAATCTCTTTGTAAAGGTTGTATGGGACATAAATATTCTGAAATGCGCAAGAGTAGGATTAAAGTTCAATGTCAATTATTTTAATCTCACATGGAAATTCAATGCCTTTTTTATTTTTAACCTGCGGTAGAGTTAAACCTACTACTATACCGGTTTGATAGCCAGTGCCTCTTCTTTTGACAGGGCAAAATAATGATGATCCGATCGTGTGGTTATTGTTAAGTATAATATAAGTATAGATGATATAATGTTATACAATGCGAGACGTTGCTTATCTTGATTGCCTATAAAATGCCGGCTCTCATTGTACTTCGATTAGCTAATACAATACGCTACACGTTTCTAAATGTGTTTTCTTTATTTGTAGAGTGATTATTATCTATGAAAATAGTGTTTGTATAGTACAATATAGTTCTAACTGATGATATTGTTACAGGAGGCGAATTTAAAGCGCGAGGTGAGCCGGCTGGAACGCGAAGCGGCGGCGGCGCGCGGCGAGGCGCGGGCGGCAGAGGCACGAGCACTGCAGCTGCAGAGACTCGTCGACGCGCAGACTGAGTGAGTAAAGAACCAGCTTTGCAATTCGAGTGTTTGTACTTGACGGATTATAGGGAATGCTGATTTATGGTCGTTTTTGGTCCTTTTATAGGGCAGTCTAAAACAATACTGCGTTAACTCTATTGGCTTTCGAATTTCCAAGGGCTTGAAAGAAGCATGACTAAGTCAACCGTAGGTTGTTGGTTTGATCTAAGAACTTCGCCCAACCTTTCGAAGCTTAGATATTATATTTTTTTGCGTGGGTGCTATGTTACAGAATGATGTGGAAATGTTCTAACTTTCTCTGTAACCTACCTATCTACATACCTACCTAACCCATCCATTTAATTTGCCAATCATATTCTGTACGTTTGATTCCAGAAAGTTGCGTGAACTGGAAGTACAGTCGAAGGTGTCATGTTCGTGCTCGTGCTCGGAGGGCGCGGAGGGCGCGGCGGGCGCTGGGGGCGGGGCGGGCGCGGAGTCGCGCGGCGAGCTGCGCGCGCGGCTCACCTCGGCGGAGCGGCTGGTGCGGCGGCTGCGCGCGGACGCCGAGCGCCAGCGCAGAGAGGTACACGCGCCCGCGCCGCCCGCGCCGGGGGGCGCCGTCACTAACCTCTTGTTTGACGGCGCGGCCGCGAGACACGCACACGTACGTCAGCGCCACGGCACGAACGACCACACCTCATGCTCCATTACTATATCCAGCCCCACCCATTACCGATATATTGATGATTATCCACGATCTTCAATCTTGCAAGCAGAGTCTCTGCAGTTGAATGTTATGATTAATTACTTATATTTGATTGTCGTACCGTAGATATAACATAATATTAACTTAAGCAATGATTTAAGTGTAGCAATCGGTTGAGCTTAATGGTTTCTCCAGAATTGTGACTGCCAGAAACAGCAACCACATATTAAACTTCTTCAACAGTATCGTAATTTCTTTAAATTTGTGTGGCTACTCTAATTGAAAATCTAACCCATCTCAAAAATAACTTCATGCGTTCTTTACTGTCTTGAATCTGATATTTGTCACTAAGATCCTGACCGATTCTCCCTTTTAAATATTCAATTAGCTCATGGTCCGAATCTTCTTCAG
>NW_023595311.1:0-1000 GCF_014839805.1 Manduca sexta | reverse complement strand
GTTGGGGTGTATTTAACCTTTTAAAGATAATTGAATTTACATAGAATCTAAATGTCATGATATATTACGTGTAATCAAAAGTTGCAGGCGCTTGCTTTAACAATTTTAGTAAAAATAAACCTTTAAAATATGTCATATAGTATTGCATAGTTTTAAATGTAAAAACATAGTATTTAAGTATTACAAAATCACACTGTCATAGAATTGTTGTAGAAATTGTTATTTCATATTATATTATTATGTCTATTGTTTGATTAATGTAAAAAATAAATATTACTACTTGAAAATATGTTACGGTGTGATTTTGGCATGCATAGCATGATTTAAAGCCATTAAAATCCAGTAGTTTGATAACATATTGAGAGCATGCTTGTATAAACTAGTAATAAATATACAATTGATTGAAATAATGCAAAGATATTTTCTCGAAATTCCTTTCGAGATTATTATCTTCGTCTGTATAAAGATTTGTATAAATGTTGGAAGCGTAAAAGTTCATATAATTTGGTTACTCCAGATTAAGTTTTTTAGACAGAAATCTGAATTTCTTTGATGACGTACATATCATTCATTTGATATTAAAATATATTTCATAAGTGTATATAAAAATATTTTGTTTAATATCGTAATCTTGACACTTAACAATGAAAATAAATTTAATTATATGCATTTCACTTTAACTAACCACTTCCTTTATATCTAGATTAATAATTGTGTCTATATCTGGTAATTATAATTGTCAATTCAATTGTTTTTCTTCACACATGCCGTACATTTTTTGTCTTTATTACACTTTTTAGTTACTACACATCACAAGGACATTTCTATTACATTGTTGTTTCCTTACTTCATGATGTAATAAGTAACATACTTCCATGTAGCACTAAAGTTAATATTTGTTTAATTTTATTTTTATCTAAATCTATGTTAATCCAACAGTGTCCCAGGGCATTCCTATAGCGATTCGACTAAAGAAGAGGCAGAGGAACCCGCTATCGTG
>NW_023595310.1:0-3000 GCF_014839805.1 Manduca sexta | reverse complement strand
CAGCAATATATTTATAATTGTTTATGTTTAAAGTTTTGTAGCGGTTATTTAGATGAAATCTATTTAAAGAGAAGATAATTTTGCATTGTAGAAGACCTAGGTCACGGTTAAAAATCCAACCAGTGGGGAATATTTGGCAGCGCACGTTTCCCCCGATGTGTGAGGTGCATTGTCTCGACATCGTGTTTGGATTGCAGCCAGCCTGTCAATGTCGAAATATTTAAATGTCTTATTGTTCGCACACTTCCTCTCCACACGACGTGTGTATAAAAAATATAGTCCCGTTTAGTTTGGATTTAGTAACCACGGTGCATAAGTTTGCCAAATGTTTATCCTTATTTGCGGACACAATAGTCTTTTAAATATTACTTGATCAGAGCAGCTCAGTTCAACGCTTTGACTGGTCAGAAACAGTATCACTAAATGTATGAACTCCCATGCATTCGTCAAACAAAACTCCTTAGTTATTAATGTCCAAAACAAACAGCAGTGAATGTCGGTCACAAAGCTCGTTGACTAAAATTTAAATCAATGTAACTTTCTGTCCACTACTACCCACAGTTTAATAGTTTTCCCACTAGAACGCAACATATCGAGGTTATAGGCTATACGTATCCAGAACTTACCAGCTGCTTCTAGTGTTACCTGACTACCCCACTGATAGACAGCCCTTGAACTTTAACTCTTGAAACTTCTCGAGCCTAGCAAACAATCCTCAGTAATGTTACAATTAATAAGAATGTTATATAATTATTTGTTTATTTGCCATTTTTAAAAAAGAAAAAGATTGAAAAAAAAAAGTAGAATGAAAGGTTACTTTGAATCTGTAAATATACAAGGTTCCTTTAAAGCTAAAAGCTAGTAATTACATCAAAATAATAAATATTTCTTCATGTTTATAATAGTTATCAAAAACTAAATAACAATAAAACAAGATCGTAAATCTAATGGGTCTAATGTTATTACAACAACGAATATTAAAATTGCATTTTTACACCGAGGGGATAGTAAGGAACGATCGAGGAATCCCAACCGAACATCTGCTTTGCACCTGTTGGAGTAAGCCTGCAAAACTCAAGAACACGATTTTAAAACATACTTCCATACAAACATTTGTTAGTTGAGAATAAATCTATAAATCAGATAAAACTTATGCATAATATAATAAACTAATTGTATATAAAAATAAATTAAAAACTTATTGTTCATATATGGTTAAGTTATATTTTATTCGCTGCATAACGTAATAGAGTTTTTTATGTATGTAGGTATGTACTAACATCTACAATCAATCATTTATAAACGTCAAGAAAATATAGCTTAGAGCTTACAGTATGTGCGAACTTCCTTACAATAAATCGTCGTTTATTTTGCTTAAATATTTGTAGTGTACTTTCGGGCGAATAAAAAAACGTCTCGTAGTTTTGTATCTGTGCCAACTGACGTCTAAATAAAAAAGAATAACTCCTGCTATGTCAATTTATTTAGTTTAGATGGTTAGTGTTTTGTTTCATTTATAGCTAGACCGGCAAACAAATGGGTCTACTCGAGAGAAATCAGTTGCCAACTTTTGAAAAAAGTAATGCTTTTTTTTTCCTCTGAAAATTCGTTTGACACATAACATCAAACCTGTTTACATACATTTCTGAGATAGGTATATCATCCAAACAAGTCCTATTAAACAAAAGCCTTAACTGACTGAGGCTACACAAAATAAAATATAAGGAAAACTTTAGTTGTATTATTAGACTCTTAACCACGTCCAATAAGTTTGTTCGTTAATACAGCTCTCATTGAGGTTCATAAAACCTCTTTAAGGTATCAGACCATAAATTCCAAAGACAATGCCACTAACTTCGTACTAACTTGTTCGGGTCAAGGAAAACTATTTCTCGGTATTGTTGTGGTCGTTTCGTAGCTCTCAAGTGTCACAAACGTTATTGATCGCGTATTGCTTATTTTATAATAGGTGAAGTGGTTGTAGGCATTAGAGTGAAAATAAATGACTTAAAATAGTTATTGTTCCTTACTTACTTTATAAGTATCGGACTACCAAGTTATAGGAAAAATTGCTACTGTCGCAGTATCAGGGAAGCATTATAATATGCTAATCTGGTACATCGTTTTAATGTATTATAAAAGAAATAGAGCGACACTAACAACTTTTTCGATGTAAAGAAAACAATTCATTTTTATGAAGGCAAGGAAAGGCCAATTAAGCTAAGTCATTACCAAATTGAATTGAATCAATATCAAAACAATGAATGCCAATGAAACACTTGTAACCGTAGGTTTAAGTGTTTGGAAAATTTAATGGCATTGGCATTGAACCTCCTACAAACGATCGGAATTATGTCATATGCGCCTACGCATTTGTTTATGCAAGGTGTGTTATTTATAACGTCGTTTAACAGATCGCAAAAAAGCGATAGACGGTAAAGTTGAAGGAGGATGAATGAAAATGTTGATGGTAACTGTACGCAGTGTGAGACTGGACGAGAGAAAAAAAATGTCCTCGTTTTTCACAATTTCGTAGGTGGCTAGAATGATCTTGTTGGCCTAAAGGGTAGAGACCTAAAAAAGGTTCTCTATGAAGATCGCACGAGGGCCCCTTAATTCCGTCTCTGGCTGTAAGTATTGTTTTTACTTTGAATAATGAAAGAATTTTTATTCTGGTACTGCAGTGACTACGCTGCACAAGACTATAATCAAAATTATGGTAAATACTACTAACGAAAATATGGTGTCTCTCGATAGCGATCAGCTAGGCACAGTATTATCTGTTAGTGGTTGACGTCACCGAATATTCTCTATAGTGAAGGATCCCTCATGTAATTAGTACAATCAATGGGCGTTGCACTTTTAAAATCAAAGTCACTACATGAAATATTAAGTATATTAATATATTCACCTGAATAAAAATATACTTTTACAATAGTGTTTTAAATCAAATTGTTCCATATCCTTGTACCCAACGAATTAAAACATTCATTCAAATTG
>NW_023595309.1:0-11000 GCF_014839805.1 Manduca sexta | reverse complement strand
CATTAGGACGTGCACTGGTTGACTTCAGAACTTGAGGAATGGTGCTCAGACGGATATTTGTATCACGTCAATAGGAGTTGCCTATCCAGTACAAAATATCGGTATTCTCCCACCTATCGTCCAGAAACAATTCGTGAACCAAGCGTTCAACGATCCGGAAATTGGTAAGAATAGATGCGAAGATAGATCGACAGCTAAACACTTAAGACCAGCTGTTTATATTTAGGGATCGTGAAAGTAAGCAAATGTGAAGAATATTTTTATTAAACTTACAGACTGTTTTATTTATAAGTTATCGAAAAATAGAGCATCCGCCTTGCCCAATTATCTCCAGGTGAGAAGAGCATCGCAGACTTATTTATGACAGGTACTGAGTTAGCTGGCCCGTTAATTTAAGATAATATCGGACTATTTACACGGCCCGGCCACGTGCGAGGTAAATCATAATTTTCTCTAAAACCTGAGCCAAATTCAATAATATCGAATAAAATGTTTATATTCGAATATTCAGGCAATTGCCCCCGATATGACGGGCTGAATTGACAGCGATCATACGGCACTGTGCGGCATGCAAACTATTATAGATTCTGGCCAAGTGCCCGGACGAGCGCGGCGCCCGAAACATCAGCGGCTTTGTGTTCTTAACCAACATATTCCTATATATTTATTTAAAAGACTTGATATAGCCGAAAATAAACATTGAGCAACATGCGTGAATCAATTTTGAATCACAACTAATAAATAAGTTAGGTCTTGTAACATAATATTTTGAACATAACGTTTAATGATGTTAGTAGTGACATCTGTTGTAATTTAATGTATTAGCTTCTGGAGTATTACATATATTGTTTTACAGAACCATCCTAGATGGCGCTAGTTATGTTTCATTTAATTTTACGCTACCGTCCTAAAGTTACTTTTAGTGTTGTATTTGATGTAGAGATGTCGCTAGTATAAGTAATGATGAAATCTAAAACAGAGTTTTGTAGTTTTCATAAACTCACATGTCAACGAAAGTTATCCAAAATAAATGAGTCCAAATATAACCCCCTCACCTGGAAATATTTCTGCACCACCGGATTGGTGGCGAGGAGATGTTGTGCGGCAGTGGCTCGTCGCGGCAGTACGCCACGTGTTTGTCGAACTCTCTCTCCATCCGCAGCAGAGCTCGTCCGAGCATCTTCGGCTCCCCCGCGTAGTACTTAATGCCCTCCAGCAACACACTGGAAATATCAAACATTGAAGGATATTTTGATTTGAACAATAATGGTATATGACAATTATTTCAATTACGTCTGTCTGATACGTAGTTTTTGACACTGTCTCAGGACAAACATTTCCTTTTGATGCTTCGTGTTCGGATTTTTTACAAAAAGCCTGTAAATAGTGAAGCCTTAAGAATCCAGCTACGGATTAGACTCATTTATGTATTACCAGCACTAGCTGTAATTTATTTTTCTGTGTCAAAGCATATCTTCAGCATGCGAAAGCAATTACCTTATCACTATGAAGAAAATGCTTTGGTTTATGAAAATAACACACCGTTGGAAAGGAATTTTTAATCCAAAAAGGATTTCTGCAGCGTGCTAAATATAATAATTATAATCATTAAGATGCTGCAAATTATTTACAGGCGTTTAGTGTATGCTTGACATAATGTAATTTGTCAGCACACGTGGGCTAACGGCTACAGACATGCCAAGTGCAACAATGTAGAACTAAACTTACGTATTATGGAACTCGCATATCTGTCTGAAGTTGGAGAACAGTAGCTCCCTGTTGTCGAACACCGGCTTGGGCGTGGTGGCCTTGTCTATCGGCTTCATGTACCGCGACACCACTTGCAGCATGTCTCGTCCGAATTCCTCTTCAGTTTCCACCAGTTCGCGAACCACCGCCCTGTAGGTAATAAATGTATGCTGTAAATACGAAATTCCTGTGCAATGTTCTTTAAGACATTAAGGGATGGATCCGAGTGTACATATACTGACTTTAATTCCAAATGCTTTACGAAAATATGTCATTTTAGATTAACACATATAACCAACTACACAACAATAAACAAGAATTTTAAATAAATATTTTTAAATTAAAGAAGTTGGTGGAGCCTTGATATGGAACCAAATTTTAAATAGTGCACTAGAAATTAAATTGAATAATGATTAGGTAATTTTTGTAAATATAACCATCACCAAATACAAAATTGCTCAAATTATATCACCCTATAATTTAGTAATAGCAAATTATGTTTTGTCACATCTATTTGTTTTTGGAGTTGTACCAAATAATTAATATCCCATTAAATCACTATATTAGTCCGGAACCAAAATAATTCTTGCAAGTATTTATTTCAAAGACTACAAAATCTTTTAACCTAACCTAAACCCACTCATCATACAAAACCAATAAAATCATCGTCAATATTTCCATCATCAGAACAGCAAAACATTTTGCACCGCCACGTAATGACGAGTGGCACGGAATGATAAACATTATAATAAATTAGACGAATGCTTCACATAGATGACTCAGTGTGAGGGCATTCAAATGATACGCCAAAAGGTGGACGAGTGGGCGAGTGTGAATGAATCGTTATATTACTAAATATTACTAGAAACACAAGGTCACTTGAACTGTAGGTCGGCAGGGTTAGTTTTCTCCCGCCAAAAGAAACAACAGGTAATGAAGACAAATGCATGCCCTCGGTAAGTCTTTCCACAATGATATTAATTTGTCCAAACATTGAAGAAATTAACCAGACTACATTCAAATTTAACGCAATAAGTACAGCTTGCAAAGAAGTCGTGGTTAACGTAAAGCAAGGTAAGTAGCTAGACTTTGTTACAAACTCGTTGAATGATATGATCAGACCAAATGATCGGATCAAACCAAGTAGTTTGATTAAGAATGGAAGGTTATTGATTTGCAAGAGATTAATAGCAGATATGACATAAGACAACCTTGTTTTAAAGATATTACGGCGTTTTGCCATGAAGGATAAAACAATTTATCAAAAAAAATAAATCTTGAGGAATTCTATGAGTATCCTCATGTTATTTAGAGCGAAAAGGAATAAATTCTGCTGTTTTAAAGAAAAAGTAATCGAATTCAGACTACTAAAAATACAGCATCTATAATTACAAAATTTCATTTTGCGCGATATACTTACAACATCATTTTAGAAACGTAATAATATCATTCTCATATTTTATTAATGCTATAACATAAGATATAAATGTACTATGTATTTCATTCACAATTCCAGGTCTGCCAAGCGAAACTAAATTACTATTGGAATTATATTTCTGTAGAACAATTGCCAACAGCCAAGGTAGACAACCGGGCAATTGATGGATATCCTGAGAAATACAAACCGTTTTGGCCGAGGTCTTTGGTAATGAGACAACCGTGAGAGTAATTGGGCATCGGCATGATAAATTGGACATGTGAGATGCGGATCCATTTGGAGCTGGGTGATATTTTGAGCAGAGTACGTCACGGTTTGTTCCATTGGCGGATGGACACCTGGAACGGTTGTTTACGATGTGGCTTTGGATTCCGGGACCGTGTAATAAGCTGTTTTATTGATTTATGCATAGGACTGTAAAGTTGTTTGTGCAAATTTATAAACACATTTTTATGAAAGGAGAGGTAAGGAGGTAGATACTTGCAACGTCGCCCATAAACACCCAAATTTATGGAGATATGGTGGGTACGTTGCCAGTGTTTATGGGTTATTAAAGTCTCCAGCTTAGTAACTCTCCGTATCAAATGCATAAGTAAAAGTATTACGATTAGTGCTGCTGCCATACTTTCATACATATCCCATCCGTAATGTAAGAAATTATAGCACATTATTGACCAATAGCAAAGCATGTTTGGTTGCATTTATAAGGACTGGAATCATGCCTTGGGCGCTAGTTCTTAATTTATTATCTAGTTAAATATAATTGTAATTATTAACGACATAGACGCAGTTCATCTCACACCGTATACGATATTATTATGATAAAAGTTTAAACTCAGAAAGATTTTGTTGATGAAATAGGAGGACTTAACAGAGGTGGTAGTTTACTTAGTATGCAATTATTTTTCTTTGTTTTATAAGAGTAGGTAATATAGTTTTCTGTAACTATTAATAGAATTAAGAATAGTCTTTTATATTAAGATAAATATCCAGGAACACGAACATAGCTTTGACACACGCGATATATCGGGGAGTTTGCTTTAGGACTGAATTCGTATCAAATTAACTATTTGTTTAAGATCCGATATTGATAAACTGTTTTTTCAGCATATCATCTTATTATAGAACCAAAATTTTATTAATGCTTTTACACATTTATCAAGATATAGAGCCATAAGTAGGTCTCTTATGCGAGAAGCCATCTGAGTAGACCACCGCGTTGTTTTTACAGTACATTTTTTTTGTCACGCCATGGTTATCACCGGAGGTACCCTGCTAATGGTATACAAGAGCTCTCCGGCTTAGCAACCATGGCGCTCCTTTAGGGATGGGAGAGGGGGTTTATGGGATAGGGGGAGAGGAAGAGTTTTACGCATTGTGCTATTATTTTTAACATTTACATATATCTGTGACGTTGACGTTGATATTTGTGCCTTGTGCGTGCGACTGAGGTTATGTTGGTGGATTTCTCGTTGCCGCTATAAATTTATGATTCGTAGTGGTGAAGAGTTTGTTTCTGTTGATTGGCAGTTGTAAGGTTTACCATCAGCCCCTACATTTGACTTGTCATTTCAATATTTAGTTATACAATGTAAAGTCGCGTGCATAACTAGTAAAGAGCTATCCCTTACTGCATGTCATCATACTTGGCAACGTTGACTATGCGACAAATTACTTCTTATTTATTATTAGGAACATATTTCAGCGTCTGGTACACACTCAATAATAATCAATTATTATAAATATAGGTTATGACAAATTACTGTTTGTTTGTTGTGTTGTGGACTAGTTTGATTAACTTTGCCTTTATTAAGGTAATTTCGACTAAGTGCTGGTGGTAGGATATATTTTATATATAGATAGCGACCATCGTACACTAGGTGTTTAAACCCGCCATAGTCGCCCACGTAAGCGTGTCGCATTCCAGAATCAGCCTATGTATACCCATGGAACAATAATCATAATTTTACAAAACAATTTTCTTCAAAATATAAAACATTCCCTTGCTATGTATCGCTGTACTGCACCGGTTCCTGGTTCGAGTGCTCCTACAAATACACTACAACATCTTAACATACACTACCACACCCACACCGTATCAGTATACACACATTTTGTTCATAATACCAAACACGCACACAAAATATATTCATCACTCACATTCTCGTTGGGTTTTACGAGGCTTTTTGCATCAATATTTCCTACTTTCTCACACTAATGGATAGAATATGTCTAAAATTCTACCACATATGAATAGCTGTAGTATATGTGGAACCGGGGTTCCAACAGGCCGGCATAATTGTGTCGACTGACGACGGGTAATCATGTCTCGTCAGTCGACATTCTATTGCACCCCACTCCACTTATCATCAGGTGTAGTGGGGTCAGTTTGCCGTGCATATAAAACAAAATATTATTTAACATTATAGTTGGCGGATTGGTGCCAACTTTGGATACAAATTACACGTAATTATCACATAATTATTCTGGAATATACTGTAGTATAATTTGTATCTATTCAGATTGCAGGGAAGGTTCAGATGTAAACTGCAAGCGATCATCATTTAAAAATGTCAGTTTATATCAAAATACTGCGTATTAGAGACAGATAATTAAAACAAGAACACTGATTTTAACTAACGATCACTGTTTGGTCCTTTCTTTCTTAAAACAATAGATTTGTAGTTCAGCGATCAAATACTAATTAAAGTGATTACTGGTTGAAATTACACAACCGAAGTAGTGAACATCATAAACTATAAGTTTGATTCGAAAGGAAAGGACCAGTCCACACAAATAATCCCCTCTAACCAAACTCATCGCCATAACAATAATATTTACAACCTCTCCACTCCAATGTATGAGAGTAAACATATTTATTTATATTTTGTTAAACAAAAATACAGGACTCAGATGTCATAACAGGAAGAAATGTAAAGCTAAATGTGAAGACTGTGGTGAGCGGTTTACGGTCGACCTGGATTACTCTTGGTCTTGGCACCGCGTCTGCTGATGAAGGGTTCATTATCACGAATATTTTATAGGAAATTACAATGTAAGCTTTTGTTTACTCGAAGAAGGCATTGAGGAGTGTAATATACAAAGATATTAAACATTACAGTTAGGTAATACACGAATTTGTTTGTAGAAGCTAAACTTTGTCAATAATGTACCAATTCTAAAAAGTAAGTGTTCTGCGATTCTAAAAATTTATCCAGATACAGAAGTGTATTATGGATTTGCTTTAATCACTATAGTTCGAGGAGCATACTAAACATAGGCGGTGCCCCCAGTCTAAATCTAAGGATAACATAGCTCTGCAACTATTAATATTCAGATTTTATTTAATACTAGTTTTTTCCCGTTACGATTACCCCTCGACAATCGACACAATTATGCCGGCCTGTGAGAACCGGATATACACAGCTGATCCCGGGACGCGACACACTTACGTGGAACACTATGACGGGTTTTAAACACCTTGTGTACGGTAGTCGCTATCCGGGCGGATATTAATTATGTCCTACCACCAGAATGAATATCAGTGCAAATATTTTCAATAATTTAATTCAGACAGAAATATTTCTGTTGCATTTAAAATTATACACACGTAAAGAGTTTATTACCTCGTTAAGCACCGTGGCAATTTGCATCCACTCGTGGTTACTTCTCATTACATGCATGTTTATAATTAGATGTTATGGTACATGCGCAGGTTCTAAAAGTTCCTAAGAACCTGGCTACAATTTTGCTAAGTATTATTTCTTATTTACAGGCGTTTGTGTTAATTAGGTTCTGTCAGGAAATCGATTTGCTTCGGCTTTTACTTTTTTCTTCGGCTGTTACTTCTCATTACATGCATGTTTATAATTAGATGTTATGGTACATGCGTAGGTTCTAAAAGTTCCTAAGAACCTGGCCACAATTTTGCTAAGTATTATTTCTTATTTACAGGCGTTTGTGTTAATTAGGTTCCGTCAGGAAATCGATTTGCTTCGGCTTTTACTTTTTTCTTCGGCTGTTACTTCTCATTACATGCATGTTTATAATTAGATGTTATGGTACATGCGTAGGTTCTAAAAGTTCCTAAGAACCTGGCCACAATTTTGCTAAGTATTATTTCTTATTTACAGGCGTTTGTGTTAATTAGGTTCTGTCAGGAAATCGATTTGCTTCGGCTTTTACTTTTTTCTTCGGCTGTTACTTCTCATTACATGCATGTTTATAATTAGATGTTATAGTACATGCGTAGGTTCTAAAAGTTCCTAAGAACCTGGCCACAATTTTGCTAAGTATTATTTCTTATTTACAGGCGTTTGTGTTAATTAGGTTCTGTCAGGAAATCGATTTGCTTCGGCTTCGATTTAAGACTATAGGGTGCGATTATACACTGTGCGAGTCATTTTAGTATTTACATACTTTTATTATAATGGAAATTTCACACAAATTACAAGATAAGAGAATATCGTCGCTAAGCTAAAAACAATGCGTCTTTTGAATAGCCGAACCGAGTTAAAAGTTTGTGTCTTTTACAAAAAGAAAGGAACATCACCTTCAATATGGAATTTAAAAAGAGTACAATTATTATTACGTATTATATTTATTTATAATTACCTGAATAGGGCAGTGCCGACGGCGGTGTTAGATATGCAGCGAAATGCAGTTCACAAACTAGACATAACTATCAAGTCGTAAATAAAATAATATCTAATGCAGAGTAAGTAAAGGCAAGATTTAATAAAATTTATAAGGAGTTTATATACAGCAAGGTAACTTGAAAATAACTATTTTCCTTTTTATTCCGAGGTCGGCAATACATACGGTAACTTTACAATTGTCGGTGTTTATGGAATAATGGTATTTTACTCTCAAATGCTCTACTTGTTCGTTTGCTTACGCTATTAAAATTATTTTTCGATCCTTATGTCAAATATATTGGATTCATTACAAACCTCTTTAGAATTCCTATGGCTTAATGGCTAAGGGAATTCCTGGTGAGCTACCCAAGTCCAATAAATTCAATGTAAACACTTGAAACGTTTCACAGACGGTACTTTCTCGGTTATCTCCGGTGTCTAGTCATTACTTGAATTTATAAATCAGCGCTGCGGTGGCGATCTAATAAAAATCTTCTAAGGTTGAGCAAGTAAAAGGAGATACCTAAAGACGGTCAAAAATTATATGCACCACGCACATTCTAAGACATTTTATTTATTAAAAAATTATTGGTACATCAAGATTAAAAGGTTCTGCGATTCTGTTGGAACACCTACACTTATTGCAAAAAATAATTGCCTTCTGTCATATCCACCTTGTCCTATTTAAATTTGAAGACCTCTAAATATATATTGAAGACAACAGAAAGGTAACTATGATTAATTTTATTGATAACAAGTAAGACAATAAAAACAGTGATGAAGATAGTCGTAAGGAAACCACAAATGATGCGTCTTAATTCAACTGCTAAACCATTGAGTTGTTATGTTTAAATGCCATTATCCGTGAGTCAACTAGAAGATCCTTTGCCAAACTACATTTGATGCCAAATGGTGGATCACTGTCATTTTTTTCATCCAATTCTAATGACTTGAAGCGCCACCGATATTTTGAATGGAGCTATTAGAAAGAATGTGTAAATATTAAACAGATAATAAATAACATTTTTTTGTACAAGGCGTTCGCGACATTACAATTCTCATTATGTTGGGTATGGACTACCGAAGACATATTGAATACTTGAAAACAGGTTTATCTACATAATATATGATGTTAGCACCATTGTCGCACAGTAAAGCTGTAGTATATGAAGTAACAACTGGGCTTATGGATTTGCGCGGTTAATAATTCTCTTGACCGTTTTTAAAGATTGTCTTAGCAGTAGCCCCTGTAAGTATTTAAAGGTGTTAAATACACCATCAGATGACCATAATAAAGGTGGGTTCGTTTGTTTGGAAAAAACGGTACCGACCCGATCGCGCCTATTTGGGCAGAGAAAATCTGACCACAACTCCCTCTACAAATAAACTCGTCATTGGAAAAAATGCATGAAGTACTTACTGCCTCCTAGCTGCCTGAGAGGTCTGGTCTCTTTCGAGGCTGTGCTTCTCTTGCAACACGCGCGCCGGCACGTATCCCTGCCGCGTGCGCAGTTCCCCGCCTTGCACATCTTCTATCACTCGTACCAACCACCTACAACAAAAAAAGAATTTTGGAAATCGATCCACAAATGGCGGAGTAGTCGCGTAACAAACACACAAAAAAAACATACAATCGAATTGAGAACTTCCTCCTTTTTTGAAGTCGGTTAAAATATTCCAAACTTATAAATAAAGAAAAATGTGAGAGTGATTAAAGTTTTGGGTAATAGAGGACGTACAATGGAAATTTAGTTTCCATTGATCGTGCTAAACAGTGAAGGTAACAATAAATTATGTGTATTTATTTCTATTTGAAAACTATAATGCATATAATTCAAACTGGTTTACATAATAATTGCAGAAGTTTTATTAATCTAACAAATATTATAATATATAGCACTACTTCAACGCACAAAATAAAATAAAATTCATGATCCCGCCAAAACGCGCAACAATGTACAATATTTTCTTTATTCCTTTGAATTAATAGACAAAGGAATATCGTTCACACAACCCTGTAATAGATATTTTTGTAATCCGATGATACTATTATTCAACTGTCATCTCTAACAGGTACCGAGATTTCTCTAAATAAACATTTTACAAGACAATGCTGTCTTCAATTATAAGGTATCTCTTTGATATCTATTTTACGCAAGAAAACAAAAAACGAATTAGTTAACGTCAACACAACGTCTTTTCGCAATTTTGCCGTCAATCTCGTAATGGGGAAATGACGCATTTTATAAGGGACAATGACCGGTCACCAGCCTAGACTACGGCCTAGATTTGTGTCTAGATTTTAATGGAACAATCAATGTCCAAAGTGAAATATGGCGCAGTTCCACGCTGTAAAGTTTTCGTTTTCTATAAATTTATTTTTACTATTTTTGTGCAGTATTAGGTACTGAATTTAGATAATACCTTGGTGCATAATAAGTTGATGAACAAACGCATAAATCTCGTATAAATAGACAATTAGGTATGTATCTATTAAAATAGTTATTTGCTATATTATTATTTTTAACGTGATACGAATGGAAATTTAAAAAAATCAACTAAAAGTCTATTGAGTATGTAGTCATCAAAGTGCATTTTATATAATGTCATAAGGCCTAGATAACCGTCTAGATTTTAAGATGACGGAAAGATATATTATATTGTTTTATTTCTTACAATGACAATCTAAAAATATTTTACAGAATATTTTAAACATCGATACATAATATGCACTACGTACTTTTAAAAGTAGAAATTACTATCGAATTTAAGGGGTCTTTATCCTTCCTAAACAGTATTGCATAACCCGATCTTTTATCGATGTTAAAACATTAACTACTCAAGATGTTAATATTCACAAATCCCTTTATTATACAGCGGCTGGAATCGAGTTGGCGGACGGCACAATATTGTCACAAGCAAACAACTGGGATATTTTAACGGTCAATAATACTTTTATGTTTTCTTAATTCCACCTCCTCCCATTTTACATGTCGCAAACACGACCATGCTTTGAAGATAAATTGTTGGATTTAACAAACCCGGTGGCACTCTTTCGAAAATGGGTCATTATGTCCCACAATGACAACTCTAAATCATATTTGTCAAAAAAAAAATATGTGATTCATTTGTTTCTGCTATCTGTATTATTGTATCATGTAATATAAATACTTCCG
>NW_023595308.1:79810-96827 GCF_014839805.1 Manduca sexta | reverse complement strand
GCTGTCATCATTTTGAAAAGAGAAGTAAAATAAATTAGACGTCTTTGGAGATTGTCTCTTCCACGTTTTCTTTTGCAACCTATTTTAGGCAAGAATGCATCATTGGTTTTTTCTTGTTTGTTGTGTTCTGAAGATTTTCATTAACTCAATGGATTTGAAGAGAGAAGAAAAAAAAGTACAAAAAAAAAGATATCTTTGGAGATTGACCTTTTCACGTTTCCCTTTGCAACTTATGTTAGGCAAAAAATCATCAATGTTTTTTTCTTATTTGTTATGGCCTAGCTAGTAACCTTCCGCCACTAACTCAACGGACAATTGCTCATACCAACGTTATAATATTTGAAGTGCACTATAACTGTATTATTTCCATCACCAGATTAGAATCTCGTACGCCAGCACCACGCAGGTGCATCTGACTCTTGGAGACTCTGACTTCATGCTGGTGGAAGAGTTGGAGTGCAACAAGAAGCCCTGGGACACGCTTCCGGTTGAGGTAACTATCAAGTGATTTTTATTACCCCGGATAGCGACCACCACGCACAAGGTTAGACCCAGTTATAATGGAGCCTAAAGTGTATCGCATTGGGATCTACCTGTGTATATCGAGTTATAAATAGGCCGGCATAATTTTGTCGACTGGCAAGGGATAAACATCTCTCGTCAGTCAACATTATCTGGACTCCACTCCACTTACCATGGTGCAATGGGTCACTTTGTCTCGTATAAAAAAATATAGTAACTAGGGTAATGGTACATACATACTCATGGTCTGATTTCATAAGATGGTCAGGGATGATAGGGTTCAAGAAGCTGCTACCTTGTCGCAACGGTACTGCTTTAAAATGTATAAAAATAAGATGATGATAATCTATGTATGTAAAGCATAATAATGCAGTAGCAGAGTACTGGCTGAGAAAAACATCAGCAAGTTCAACTACCACATCAATATATACCGCATTTTTCAGTACACCTACTTTCAAACTCTGATTATGAACTCGTTTTCCGCAGGACCTAGTCCGCCAAGACAACGCGGATCTCTCCAAAATCTTAGAAGTGGAAATCAACAACCAATTCCTCAAAGACGGTCTTCGCATCATCATACCACCAGATTTGGACTCCGACACCGGTACCACGGACCACCTAACCCTCAAGAAGATTTACAGTGACCTCTACTCCAAAAGGGACGCCATTTTGAAAACCGTCAACCCTATATATCTATACGGGGTAGACAGAATGGGGAAGAATGTCTTCAACGATCACATCACCAACACCCTGATAATATCCAGGAGTGAGGAGGATTTTTGGAGTACGTTCAATCTGTACTCTATGATGAAAGTTGATGATGATAAGGGTGATAAGTGTGAGGTGGTGATGGAAAAGGATGGGAAGGGGAGGAGGGAGCCGGCTGTGTTTAACGGAGAGGTAAGTTTGTCTTCTTAGATGCTGATGATAAGAGAATTATAAGTCAAATACCTTTGGACAGTACACAAAGAGGGTAGGCAGGCTAAAAGTACGGTTAGATTTAGTAAGATTTGATTTGTTTTTTACCGTTTTTGGTTTGGTACCGACTCAACATTTATATTATACCCTTTAAATATCATGTTTTCCTTCGTCATTAAAAAGACCGATAATTGAAATAGATTTAATTTTTAACTTAGAAAATTCAGACGTGTATGCCTTGGGTGTTGAACCTGTGGACCGCGAACTACGCTTCCATTGTAAAATGCTTCACTATTTACATTTCATCTCCCCAGAACTGCCTCGATCTCCACCAGATCAAAGAGATCAACCCCAACGCGCAGGTGTTGTTCGCTTTGTTCTCCGACAGCGTTGCCATGGAAACGGATGAGGGCACCTCGGAGGAGAGAGTGCGCATCGGCACAGACTCTACTGAATCTTCGGAAGGCAACAAGCCTGAGAGTGATCAAGGGTTGATACAGGATGGGTTGTTGAGGTGGGTTTATTGAATTAGTATTTTAAATTATAATACCAAATGCTAACATAGGGTGTTTTCAATTTGTCGCGTTGTAGTTTTTAATTTGTGGCTGCAGTCTTCTTGCATATTTTTTTGGAATGTTACTTCATGATATGTTATCATCAGAAACATTGATGGCAATATAATGATGGATATCTTACAGCTCTTTCAGGAGATAGGATTTTTTTTAAATGCTTTCGGATATATTCTTCAAAGGTCAAACAGATTATAAAAGCAATACCATTTTGTCACTTCATTTTGTAAGACAACATCACCTAATTTTAGTCAGCGTAGTCACTCGCAACAATTATTGGATACCTTTAAGTCATCTAATTTTGATACACCCTGTAGATAAAAATAACAAATTTGTCTACCATTTTATTGGATGAGTACTGAGTGTTCTCGCGGTGTACTTGCAGACGCGCCGCCGACTCGCCGGAGCAGAGGTCCCGCGAGGGCCGGCGGCGGTACGAGGAGCAGGTCGCGTTCCTCAACGAGCTGCTCGACCAGTGGGAGTTGATGTGTAAGTATGTATTTTGAAAATAAAATCACCCTGTATTCGGTTTCTAGTTCTTGGAATATGTAAATAGTAATAAATATATATTTTGTTTTAAAAAAAGTATTGTACATTATTATTACATATTTCACAGTATATGTTTAAATATTCAAGAATTAAGTAGTGTATTTGTCAATAGTTTGTATAGTTATTAGAGACAATATTGTATTAGGTTTAAGGTACCTGTAAGGATACTGTTCACATAATGATCATAATAAATAAATAAATATTATTGGGGTAAGAATTTCTAGAGTTGATTCGCTTTATCTATACTATTATATAAAGCTGAAGAGTTTGTTTGTTTGTTTGTTTGTTTGTTTGAACGCGCTAATCTCAGGAACTACCGGTCCAAACTGAAAAATTCTTTTTGCGTTGGATAGCCCTTTGTTCGTGGAGTACTATAGGCTACATATCATCACGCTATACCCAATAGGAGCGGAGCAGTAATGGCTGATCTCAGGAACTACCGGTCCAAACTGAAAAATTCTTTTTGCGTTGGATAGCCCTTTATTCGTGGAGTACTATAGGCTACATATCATCACGCTATACCCAATAGGAGCGGAGCAGTAATGGCTAATCTCAGGAACTACCGGTCCAAACTGAAAAATTCTTTTTGCGTTGGATAGCCCTTTATTCGTGGATTGCTATAGGCTATATATCATCACGCTATACCCAATAGGAGCGGAGCAGTAATGGCTAATCTCAGGAACTACCGGTCCAAACTGAACAATTCTTTTGTGTTGGATAGCCCTTTATTTGTGGAGCGCTATAGGCTATATATCATCACGCTATGGCCAATAGGAGCGGAGCAGTAATGGCTAATCTCAGGAATTACCGGTTTGAACTGAAAAATATTTTTGTGTTGGATAGCCCTTTGATCCCGGAGTGCTATAGGCTATATATCATCACGCTATGACCAATAGGGGCGGAGCAGTAATGAAACATGTTGCAAAAACGGGGAAAAATTATTAGTTTTGAGAGCTTCCGTTGCGTGCGCTGCGTAAACGGTTAAAGTTATGCAACAATGATGTATGACGGGATTGTTCCTCTTAAAAAGTTCTAAAAATATATATTATAAAAACAAAAGTCCCTCGCTACATCTGTCTACCTGAACGTGTTCAACTCAAAAACTACCCAACGTATTAAGATGAAATTTGGTATGGAAACAGTTTGAGACCCTGGGAAGAACAAAGGCTCCCGGGAAACTACTACTTTTATAACGGAAAACTTTAGCCTAAAAAACTTTATAACGCGGGCGGAGCCGCGGGCAAAAGCTAGTTTGTAATAAGATTAATACCTTTGTATGAGGGTTCCTAAGTAGTAAAGTTGTATTGTGTGCGCTACAACCAGAACGAGTTCTCGGGTTCTAATCCCGGGTCGAGTAAGTGATATAGGATTTTCTGGCAGTATCAGCCCGTAGTCTAGTATTTGTGTCCGATATGGCAATAGGTTAGCGACATCATGTCATGGGACGGACTAATGCTGAAGACAGTTTCTTAGATTCTGTTCTTATTGGCTTGTCTCACAGTGTGGCTTATTACACTAAACTACACTACTTTTACTTAAAAACAAAACACAGTTGCAACTAGAAAGTTTATATATTTTTTATAAATTATAATCTAGTAGTATATACCCCTAATCAGTATGACTGCGTACAAATAGCAGAAAAATAATAATTCCTCTCTACTACAGCAACACCACCACAAAAGCATCAAGCCAAATCTCAATGGGTGATCCTGAACGACAGAGAGATGATGCGCTCAGCTGAACTGAAGTACTCCCACGCCGACAAGGAGAAGGATGGGGAGAAGACAATCAGGAGCAGGTCCCTGTTGCTGAACACCGTGGTGAAGTTCGCGTATGACTGCCTCCAAGGATACCTGTTTGAGTACTGTACTAGGTTGAGTGAGGTGAGTTTCGTCGATTTTGGTTTAGCCTATTAATTTGAAACTGTATTTCTGCATATATTCATACTTGTGGAAACATAAGAATTGTGTAAATTATGTAAATTTTAATTATGTATTAGATGTAAAATACTTTAACTTTACATTAACAACTTGTCTCCCTAGTAAAAAAAAAATAATTGATAACAGTCCATTTAGAGATAACTAGCTTTTGCTCGCGGTTTCACCGGAGTTTTCCGGGATAAAAGTCCCGCTATACATTTTCCCGGGCTAGAATGTAGCCTATAACCTACCCAGTGCCTTAATCTATCTCTATACTAAATTTTATAAAAATCCCTTCTGTAGATTTTGAGAAACGCAATAACATACAGACAGACAGAAAAGGGGATTTTATTTTATAATATGTATAGATGACAGTCTATTCTACTCTCCATAACGTTAGTAAACTTAGTTAAATTTGTTTGTAATACTAACTATGGAGGACATAGATTTACTGAAAAAGTTTATATTAGTTAATGTGACATCTCCTGTCAATAAATTTTTTAAATAAAAATCTTATAAGTATTTTCCTGTATTCTGTTAAAAATACCACAGATCAGTATTTTTGTTCCAATAATTACTACAGGAACATGCTTGTCTGATGCTAAATTATCATGTTTCGCCATAACCCATGTCCATAGTCAGATTCTACATAGATACGTATGCGCCCAGGTCCACGTGAAGTTACTGCAGCAGATAATCCTGGCGTCGTTCGACATGGCGCGTGAGCTCCAGGTGGTGCCCAAGAAGATCCAGTACGTCGCCAGACAGGAACAACAGCTGTATGAGGTAAGGTCAAATATGGGGTATAGTTGAGGTTTCTTCTCTCTCTTACTTCTCTCTCCGTAAGGTCCACTTAAAGATTGTAGGTGTTGGTGGTCATTTATCGTCAGGTGATATAATACTAGCACTAATGAAAATACTAGCTCTGTATTTTATACTGTCCCACTGCTGGGTATGGGCCTCCTCTACTATTGAGAAGGTTGGACCTTAGTCCACCACACTTGCCTTGTGCAGGCAGACGTAATATACCTTCTAAATTTTTTGGAAACTTACCAGATAGAAGGTTTGTCGTATTGTTTCCTTTGAATATTATAGCGAGCTATAATTGATAAACTATACACACAGAACTTCAAAAAGTCCGAATATACAATTGTTTTACCACACTGTTACTTGAAGACAAATAACTAATCATAAGTTATACTCGTATTGTCGAAGTTCAGGTATGTCGGAGACGCACCACCACAATTTTTGAATCATGTTTATGATTAGATAACATCAGGTTAATTTTTTTCGCAGACAATCAACGAGAAATTCACAGAAGGAGACAAGAAGCAAGAGTTGCTGCAGATCATGCAGGAAGTGCTGCTGGAGATGAGGTCTGAGGTCAACAATATGGACTGGAGTGTAGACGGTATGAGATAGCCTTATGATGGGACTTATAAATTTATGAACATAAAACCTTTTGAACTTCAAGCAGGCCGGCATAATTGTGACGACTGGCGAGGGAAATCATGTCATTAATCGCCACTCTATCCAATTCATGACTTGAAAAATTTATTTGGGACTAGACAAAGTTGCATTACATCTACATTTCACTAGCGATGTTAGATTTATAAAAGTATTTTTTTATAAGTTGAACCACTTATGCAACTTAATTCGGACGCTGAGGCAGACATTTAGGAGATTAATAATATGTAAGTTGTAGTTTAAAGCCAATTAGACTGTTACTATTTATATTTTGTTTATTCATATTGCCATTCATATCGATATTGTATCGATGGTAAGCAAAAAAATAATTAGATTATAACCTGAGATTTTTTATAAAAACAATTTTACGGTTTTATCTGTCTATGCATCAGATCTCCCGTGGCACCAGGACCGTCGCTTCGTGATATCGAACTCTGTGTTCTACTCGCGCTCGGGCGCCTCCCCCGCGCCCCGGCACCCGCCCGAGCGGGGCCGCGGCGCGGGCGCTGACGCGGCGCGCGACGCCTCCGACGGCGAGGACGCGCTCGGCGCCGACGCCTGCAACATCGACGACTACGACATCATCGCCGATAATGACGATAGCTTGCTGGAGTCATATCCTACAGTGAGTTTTTTTTTTGGTTTTTATGAATCGGTATCTTTTTCGAGTTTTTTTTTTTGTAAATTTTAGAGTGCAGTACGTGTCAATAGCTAGACTTAAATCGTAATGATTTGACGCTGTGATTTTAGATGAGAATTTTTCTTGTTTGTTGGCTATTTTGTTCGTTTTATATAAGCCTCGTTTCTATTAAGACTTCTTTGCCCACAGTCCCGCCCAGACGACGACCTGATCTCGTTCCCGTACAACGACATCCACGTGGAGAACGAGTCGGGGTCGTTCTCGCTGTCGAGCGGCACGCTGTGGGGCGCGAGCGGCGCCACGGCGGGCACGGGCAGCACGGCGGGCTCCGGCCTCACGTCCTGCACCAACAGCGTCAACATCTCCGTCAAGCAGGCCTCGCTCGATGTGCAGCAGACGGGTGAGTACATTATACCACAGAGATGTAAAATATAAGATTTTTACTATCCTGAAATTAGTTGATGAGTATTTTATCGATAACATAATCGATATCAAGAAGATGAATATCGATTTTAACATTTTCAAACTTGAGACATCGCTGCCTTGAGAAGGTCGGTATCGGTTGATTATTTTGTCATGTTAGTATTTCATACCAATTCTATTCTTATTTTTTAATCTTGCATATTATTTGTATCGTTAATTAGTTTTTTTTTTGTCCACAGTTCTCTCAAAATTAAGTCGCAAAATAAGCTTAAGACTAGTCAAGTTCGTCGATTGCCTCAAGGATACCTATTTTGGAACGCTACAAAGGTATTTTTTAATACGTTTTTACCCTTTATTTTTCGTGGAGAAATTACCTTGCTATTCCCACACAGTCTTCGTGAGGGCGACTCAGCGGTTATATTAGGGTCATCGTGCCTTACGACCTTCAGCCGACCGCCGGGCCGAGTCCCTAACCAACCGACAAATACAACGCACGGCATACTAATTAAAACTCCGTGGTGGCTCTCTAAGGCGCATTAGGGACGGCTACTGCCTTACTTTGACGGAAGCGTCAAGTTGTCATCTGCAGCCGATCCTGCGCGGTGCCACTTGGTGCGGCCTGTCCCTATTGAAAGGGATTAGTCTTGCGTCTTGTCTCTATTTTGCGAGGCCTACCTTCCACGCTACCCGCGACTGAACGTCTCTTCCCGCCACGAAAGACACCACTAGATAGGGTTTTGACGTTCAGATCCCAGGGCAGGAATCCCGCCGGTAAGCAAGCGCTCTCGAACGAAACCATGCGGCATGCCCTGATCGTCCGCTGCGCCCCGACGCGTTGCGGGCCTCGCAGGACAATGCCGAAACCCCCTCGCCCTGGCGTCAGCCCAGACAAGAGTGCCCAGATAGTGCCATGGACCGCACGACCCTGTGGTTGCATCCTTGGGATAGGGATACCAGGACCCTCTAGGTTGGGCAGCAGGCTGGGAAGCGCGCCCGTTGCCTGAGACAATTTCGTCCGTAACAAAGTGAAATGGGTGCGAAACTCCCACCGGCTATCCAAAATAAAACCAAGTACTTCATACTTTTGCCGATGGGAATCCGCACCCCCTCTACAACGATATGGGTACTGGTTGGTGGCAGTCTTCAAGGCTCGTGAACACAAATAGTCTAGGTCTTCTCGAGGGCCATCTTCAAACCGCTTACCCGCAGAATCGCGTGGATGGTAGAACGTCCCCGACGAAATCCAAACTGGTTGTCCGCAAGTTGTGTCCGACTCTCTCGAGGTCCTCGACGAGGCGAGCATCGACGATCCGCTCAAAGAGTTTGGCGAGCTCGTCGAGCATCACGAAGGAGGGTTCTTGGCACCTGCCAGAAACATACTGCCCTTGAAATATATAGAGAGAATAAGTGCGTGTTTCTAATAAGCAGTGTCGATGTTGTGCAGATGCCTGCTGTCGCTGGAGGCGTCGTGCCGGTCGGAGCTGGGCGGGCGGCCGGCGAGCGAGGCGATGCGGCAGCTGGTGTGCGCGGCGCGCGGCGTGGACCTCGCGCCGTGCGCCTCCTTCTCGCTGCTGCGGACGCTGCTCGACTCGCTCCGGAGGCTGCTGCACAGGTCTGTATTGTATGCCTGCTGTCGCGGGAGGCGTGCGTGCCGGTCGGAGCTGGGCGGGCGGCCGGCGAGCGAGGCGATGCGGCAGCTGGTGTGCGCGGCGCGCGGCGTGGACCTCGCGCCGTGCGCCTCCTTCTCCGCTGCTGCGGACGCTGCTCGACTCGCTCCGGAGGCTGCTGCACAGGTCTGTATTGTATGCCTGCTGTCGCGGGAGGCGTCGTGCCGGTCGGAGCTGGGCGGGCGGCCGGCGAGCGAGGCGATGCGGCAGCTGGTGTGCGCGGCGCGCGGCGTGGACCTCGCGCCGTGCGCCTCCTTCTCGCTGCTGCGGACGCTGCTCGACTCGCTCCGGAGGCTGCTGCACAGGTCTGTATTGTATGCCTGCTGTCGCGGGAGGCGTCGTGCCGGTCGGAGCTGGGCGGGCGGCCGGCGAGCGAGGCGATGCGGCAGCTGGTGTGCGCGGCGCGCGGCGTGGACCTCGCGCCGTGCGCCTCCCTTCTCGCTGCTGCGGACGCTGCTCGACTCGCTCCGGAGGCTGCTGCACAGGTCTGTATTGTATGCCTGCTGTCGCGGGAGGCGTCGTGCCGGTCGGAGCTGGGCGGGCGGCCGGCGAGCGAGGCGATGCGGCAGCTGGTGTGCGCGGCGCGCGGCGTGGACCTCGCGCCGTGCGCCTCCTCTCGCTGCTGCGGACGCTGCTCGACTCGCTCCGGAGGCTGCTGCACAGGTCTGTATTGTATGCCTGCTGTCGCGGGAGGCGTCGTGCCGGTCGGAGCTGGGCGGGCGGCCGGCGAGCGAGGCGATGCGGCAGCTGGTGTGCGCGGCGCGCGGCGTGGACCTCGCGCCGTGCGCCTCCTTCTCGCTGCTGCGGACGCTGCTCGACTCGCTCCGGAGGCTGCTGCACAGGTCTGTATTGTATGCCTGCTGTCGCGGGAGGCGTCGTGCCGGTCGGAGCTGGGCGGGCGGCCGGCGAGCGAGGCGATGCGGCAGCTGGTGTGCGCGGCGCGCGGCGTGGACCTCGCGCCGTGCGCCTCCTTCGCTGCTGCGGACGCTGCTCGACTCGCTCCGGAGGCTGCTGCACAGGTCTGTATTGTATGCCTGCTGTCGCGGGAGGCGTCGTGCCGGTCGGAGCTGGGCGGGCGGCCGGCGAGCGAGGCGATGCGGCAGCTGGTGTGCGCGGCGCGCGGCGTGGACCTCGCGCCGTGCGCCTCCTTCTCGCTGCTGCGGACGCTGCTCGACTCGCTCCGGAGGCTGCTGCACAGGTCTGTATTGTATGCCTGCTGTCGCGGGAGGCGTCGTGCCGGTTGGAGCCGGTTTTTAGTATAACCAAAAACTGTGTTGATCGATACAGTCAAAGGTAAATGTGTGACTTTTAGCTATTAGATTTTATTGGCACTACATAAAGCATATCTCGGTCTAAATAGTAATCCTTTTTATATCAATGTTCTATTGCTACCCATTTTAAAACTTGACCTTACTTTGACGAAAGTATTATTGTTCCAGGTTAAGGATAGTAGGTGGGGAAGCGGAGGAGGCGTGCTGCGTGCTCAGTCCGGTGTGGAGGCGCCAGGTGGCGTTACACACGACGCAGTCGCTCAGCCCGCAGCGACTCGCCAGGGTTATATCCGCACAGGTGAGGTGACTGACCTTGTATTGAGTTACTAATTTCGGTCAGTTCGGTATAGTGAGATGTGTGGGTTGCGCGTGCAGATCCTCGAGCGGCTGTCGGAGGCGCACGGGCGCTACCAGGCGGCGCTGTGGCGGCTGCAGGCGGCGGTGGGCGCGCGCCTGCTGCACACCGAGGACAACAAGCTGGCGCTGCGCAAGCACCACGCGCCTGCGCTCGCGCGCCTCTGTCTCGAGAGCACCTCGCTCGCCGACCTGCTGCAGCACGGCGTGCCCGACCTGGGCGGGAGATCGGTACGGACGCACAGCACGCACACACACACACACACGCACACACGCGCACACACACACCGAGGACAACAAGCTGGCGCTGCGCAAGCACCACGCGCCTGCGCTCGCGCGCCTCTGTCTCGAGAGCACCTCGCTCGCCGACCTGCTGCAGCACGGCGTGCCCGACCTGGGCAGGGAGATCGGTACGGACGCACAGCACGCACACACACACACACACGCACACACGCGCACACACACACCGAGGACAACAAGCTGGCGCTGCGCAAGCACCACGCGCCTGCGCTGCGCGGCTCTGTCTAGAGAGCACCTCGCTCGCCGACCTGCTGCAGCACGGCGTGCCCGACCTGGGCAGGGAGATCGGTACGGACGCACAGCACACACACACACACACACGCACACACGCGCACACACACACCGAGGACAACAAGCTGGCGCTGCGCAAGCACGCACCACGCGCCTGCGCTCGCGCGCCTCTGTCTCGAGAGCACCTCGCTCGCCGACCTGCTGCAGCACGGCGTGCCCGACCTGGGCAGGGAGATCGGTACGGACGCACAGCACGCACACACACACACACACGCACACACGCGCACACACACACCGAGGACAACAAGCTGGCGCTGCGCAAGCACCACGCGCCTGCGCTCGCGCGCCTCTGTCTCGAGAGCACCTCGCTCGCCGACCTGCTGCAGCACGGCGTGCCCGACCTGGGCAGGGAGATCGGTACGGACGCACAGCACGCACACACACACACACACGCACACACGCACACACGCGCACACACACACCGAGGACAACAAGCTGGCGCTGCGCAAGCACCACGCGCCTGCGCTCGCGCGCCTCTGTCTCGAGAGCACCTCGCTCGCCGACCTGCTGCAGCACGGCGTGCCCGACCTGGGCAGTGAGATCGGTACGGACGCACAGCACGCACACACACGCACACACGCACACACGCGCACACACGTACACACACCGAGGACAACTTATGTTTAACACAGCTGATAAAAATTACTTTACCAATCAAACATTTTAGTCCTTATTCTAAAATCATGAAATTATCTTTTTGCATGTACTGTCATGCTCATCGTTTCTGCAGGTCGCGGCCAGTACGGCGTGGTGTACTCGGTGCGCGGCGAGTGGGCCGGCATGTCCCCGGTCGCGGTGAAGTCCGTGCTGCCCGCGGACGAGCGGCACTACCACGAGCTCGCCATGGAGTTCTTCTATACTAAGTACGTAAAATGTGAATTATTGTAATTGGTAAAAAAATTGAGGAACATATCTTGCTATCTCTCTCTCGCATCCACACTGCAATAACGGTGGTGTCATCAGGACAAAAGATTTTATTAGTCAATTTACAACTTTTTTTAGAAGTAATTTAGTGTAATTTATGCCTTCAATATTTGATAGACCAGCAGTAATTTTTTAACAATTTTTTTATATTTGATTATTATTTTACATTTTTGTTTTAGATGACATTAATAAAAGATTTCAATTTACTAATTTATTATCTTCATATGGTTGAAAATGATTAATAATAATAATATCAGCCCTGTATTATATACTTGCCCACTGCTGAGCACGGGCCTCCGACACTACTGAGAGGGATTAGGCCTTAGTCTACCACGCTGGCCTAGTGCGGATTGGTAGACTTCACACACCCTCGAAAATTCCTTTAGAGAACTTCTCAGGTATGCAGGTTTCCTCACGATGTTTTCCTTCACCGTTAAAGCAAGCGATAATTCACAAAGAATACACACATGATTTTTTAGAAAAATCAGAGGTGTGTGCCCTTGGGATTTGAACCTGCGGACATTCGTCTCGGCAGACCGTTCTACAACCAACTAGGCTATCGCCGCTTTAGTAGTCTGAAAATGATTATACTCCATTAATAAAACTTGTCTTCACCCAATCAGGAGCATCCCAGCGCACCCCCGAATAGTCCGGCTATACGGGTCCATAGTGCAGCGTCACAGCGGCTCGGGCCCGAGCGTGTTGCTCGTCTCGGAGCGGAAGTGCCGCGACCTGCACGCCGCCGTCAGGGCGGGGCTCTCCTTCGCGGCCAGGATGAGGATCAGCTGCGATATTGTGGAGGGTGAGTAGGAGGGATTGTGTTGTCCAACTCAGCATGAGAAAAAATATGATTTTCACTAGAGATGGAGTTATTTTTATTTGAAAAAATTAAAAATTTTATATGTTTTTATATCTTATGTTCGAGCAAATGGAATTAGTATGTGTGTTGGCCATTTGATACCAAGATTGGAAAATTTAATTTCTGATATATTTGGATATATTATATATTGGAGATGGATATTCTCCCGTGCTAAATTCAAAAGCGGTATCTCAAAAAAAAAACAAAATCTTGATTTTTATGTCGTCAGATAGCTTAAAAACATACCCACCCAATGAACTTATCTAAATAACGGTATCTTGTTTAGAACTGGTAAAAAAAAACTTAAGAGTTTCTGTATCTCAGTTTTACATACAAAACTATAAAACTATATTTATAAAATTTCGATTATCTCGAAATAAGGTTTCCCTGACACACCGCTTTTGCGCTTAGCGCGGCAGCATTGTGGTCGATAAAGAGACAGTTTCGTTGTTTTATTACATAACTAGCGACTCACCCCGGCTTCGCAAGGGTGCAATGCTGATACTAAATACACTACAGAAAAAACGTTGTATATAAAAACATAGCGGCCCGCTCTGCTTCGCACGGGTATAACATAACAAAATAACAGTATTTCTCCACTATTTAATGGATGCTATTATACATATAAACCTTCCTCTTGAATCACTCTATCTATTAAAAACCGCATCAAAAATCCGTTGCGTGGTTTTAAAGATTTAAGCATCCAAAGGGACATAGGGACAGAGAAAGCGACTTTGTTTTATACTATGTAGTGAAGCTGTTGAATGTACCACGGCATGGTCCCGCGCAGGGATCCGCTACCTGCACTCGCTGGGGCTGGTGCACCGCGACGTGAAGATGAAGAACGTGCTGCTGGACGCGCGCGGGCGCGCCGCGCTGTCCGACCTGGGCTTCTGCGCCGCCGAGGCGCTCATCTCCGGCTCCGTCGTGGGCACGCCCGTGCACATGGCGCCCGAGCTCTTCGCCGGCGAGTACGACGCCGCCGTCGACGTCTACGCCTTCGGGATCCTCTTCTGGTGATTATCTAATGTCACAAACTTACCCACTGCATCCTCCTTTCAGATCTTGAAAGATAACAGAGCTCACGGTACTTTAACATTGTGGTTGTGTCGGTTCCTGATGGTAGGTCTCTTGCATTCGAGCCTCCGACCCCTGTGTTAACGGGCACCCATTTCGTGAACCATCAGCGAACATCATGCTCGTTCGGTTATTTAAAATAAGAAAAAAAAAACCTAATTATAAGCAGTTTAGTCATAAAATAAACTTTTACCTCCAGGTACGTGTGCGCCGGTAACATAAGGCTACCGTCAGCGTTCGAAACGTTTCAGAACAAAGAACAGTTATGGAGTAAAGTTAAAAGAGGTAAGTCCTTACAAATGTTTATGAACGAAATATCAGTGTGATCAGATGAACAGAAAAATGTTGATATTAACATCGCCAAAATCGTGTCAAATAATCGACTTAGCGTTAATCATTAAAAATATATTAAGTCAAAAATTATATGTATAGCTATTAATTCAATGTTACACTCCATAGGATTGCGGCCGGAACGTCTTCCCACTTCACAGACGAGTGCTGGGAGGTGATGGAGTCGTGTTGGGCCTCCGAGCCATCTCAACGAGCCCTCCTGGGCGATGTCCAGCCAAGCTTGAGAGGATACTGCAAGCAGCACTCGCGGAGGAACAAGAGAAGACACAAGTCTACGACGCAAACAGAGAGTACGATTACTCAGACGATGACAGTCTCTACATGACCGGTATCAACAAAAACTGCCTTTGATTGAGCCCGTTAAGCCTGTTGAGTCCAAAATCGTTTGAACGGCGAACGGGCCTTTCGAAATATCTGTGATTTATCGTGTGATCTACAGTTTTTTTATCGATAAAGTGTCGAAGATGAAGTCTCGGAAGTATCGATGAAACGAATATATTTTTGAAATCGAATAAATGGGTGTTTATTAATGCAAAGAACGGATTTAACGACACTATTTTAAAATAATTATAATTATTTTAATGTATGAAGCAAGTGTTCAGTTTAGCTTGACGTTGATCATCCGTCAAGCCAAATCGCTTCAAGAGCAAAATTTGTTTTATCGCCTTTATGAATATAAAGTTTGAGTTAGACACGAAAATGTTATGAAATTTAATATATGGGCACATTATTTGACCAATCACAAAAGCACAGAAATTATTTTTCGGTGGTCTCTTACTAAGGGTAGTTCTATGGAATGAGTTGTATGTTATTGTGAAATCACATGGTCGACTAATTAAAGTGATTATTTATACAAATCGATAACGAAATTCTGTCGCAAACAAATATACGCTGTATCCTCCATTAGTATAGAGTTCAACTTATACCGATGCCTACAATGAAATAAACTGCCAATACAGCCCAACTAACCGCCATTTTCAATAGACGATCCTAATCCCTTTTTTGATCTATCTCAAAACTGGACCAATCAGAACAAGGATTTTTTACATGCTTCCAAAAAGACTTATTATGGTTGGTTATTATCGGAATTGGATTGAAGAATAAGATGTATTAAGAAGAGCGTTAAGTCGACTGATAGTTTAATTATTGAATATACTTTTTGAGAGACATATTAAGTTTTGGTCAGGTCCATTTACGTGGTCAGAAGTAGCGTGATCTTGTTTTAGACTAATAGCCAAAGGAATATAGATCAAAGCGGTGGAGTTATTGACTTCAGGCCTATAAAGAACCAGGATGTACAGGGATTATTATTTTCTTCCAAATTTGAACCATGCTGTATGCTTATATAGCACGCCCAGGAGACTAAAAATCTGCGCAAGGTTGTAAAATATGGAAAAGAATGTACTGACAATTTAAAATGAAAAAGCAAAGTAGCACCTCGCATGCAGATTTTATATTTTCCTGATCAAGCTATAAAGGATTTTTACCGTTAAGGGCAAGTTTCATCATGAACTGTGAGAATTAAATAGCTATAGTCAAGACTATAAGCGTAACCATAAATGTCGTAAGCCGAAAACAGGTAATTTTGACTATTAGTGTAAATCAAAAAACTGCCTATGAATAGGCTTTGGTCAACTTCACTTTAGTTATTGATATTATCAAAATGAAGCGATGGCAGTAAGCATGTTGGTCTGCACAGGTTTACTCAAGTTGAACTGTCAGTTTTGACTGATATTACTAGTTCTACATCACAATATCTAATAAACATATCCTAAATATTGGAATTTATCTAATATTATTATTTATGGGAAAGTAATTTCGAGACACTATAAAACCCACTATTATCCAGTCTTGAAGCGGTTCAATTGACATGGTCTTGCCATATATTACTGCGAGTGTAATATATTTATATTTTTGATACTTTATAAGCAGGGATAAAATGTTATCCTCCTTATTCATAGACGTTTTTATCTAAGGAGCATTACTGTGATAACAAGTCTGTATCTCCGTGCTGACGGCAGCCTCCGCAGTGCGTAGACATAGGGTCTTTGTGATTGGCTAATGAGGTACAAGAATATTAGCCAATCACAACAGCCCTATGGCTTATGTAAAAACGTCTATGAATACGGGTGTATACGCTTCGTATTTAGGACGAGAGACAGGTTCTAAATTAAAAAGCGACCTGCTTTTCTATTTACGTTTATCTTTTCTAGGGTACGATATAATGAATTAATAACTAAAATATATTTTCCATACAAAGCCTCCTCAGAAAATATGAAGGGGTCATTTCGTATACTATATTTTTGTGTTAAAACATTTATGCCTGATTACCCTAATGTGAAAGCTAATAAACTAAACTCTTAATTTGATCCTATGCCAGATTTAAGTTTAGTTGTGACAGAAGTGATATTATTAAGATGGATCTAATATTCCCATTATTATAAGGGGTAGCTTAAATAGATAAATAGTTGGATAACGACCACCGGACACAAGGTGTAAAACCCGCCATAGTGGCCCACGTAAGTGTCGCGTTCCGGGATCAGCCTGTGTATCTGGTTCCAACAGGCCGGTATAATTGTGTCGACTGTTCAGGGGTAATAATCTCTTGTTAGTAGACATTCTATTGGACCCCACTCCACTTACCATCAGGAAAAGTGAGATCATTTTGCCCGTATTAACGAAAATCCCAAACGAGTCTAAACGTTACAATCGCAGTAATATACGTCACAATTAATGATAAGACTGTAAAACTAGAGTCCAGGCTCCAGAGTATTTTAGAATATGAATCAAGTCAATGATGGACGTAGTTTACGAGTATATAAAATTATTTGTCGCTTGAGAAGTCATAATTGACTTCATCTGAATGAACTAATAGTTAATGTTATGTTGATCGAATATTAGGATTCTTGGAGTGAG
>NW_023595308.1:0-79310 GCF_014839805.1 Manduca sexta | reverse complement strand
CTTACACACCAAACGAAGGTTCGTATCGTTTGTGATAATTGTGATTGGTCGAGAGACTAACGCACCAGTTACGTCACGTTGTCTGTCGGCCAATCACAATGAAACGACAGGGACTATCGTGACGTGTTCATTCAATAATCTGAAGCAACCGAGTATTGTTACTGTTTACTATCAGTCACAACAAGCTAAGTTGGTTTATGCGTCAAATTAATTCTAATAAAAAATAGATAAATCATATAGGTCATTTCATCCCCGAAGATGCCTCATCACTTTTTGAGCGGAGATGTGGTAAGATAAGGGGACTGACCAAGCCTCAGCTTACGCTATCCAACGTAATGTGCGTGTGCACACATGCTGCTCACTCACACTGTAATTAAGGAAAGTAGTGGGGCGCGTCTTAGCGGATGCAATGATCTATAGTGTATCCATTGTATTTCGTCTATAAACAACGTATTTTTCTAACAAAAAAAGTGAGTCAAATCTCTGTGCTAAACAAATAATGGTTAGTCCATATTCCGGAACTCTTACAAGAAGTTTGTTCTTCCAGTTTTTGTACCGAAATTAATAATAATATTCCGCTCCGTCTCGACCCAGAAGGGACACATGTCAAGCTAACTGATGCCACAAAGGACGGGCTTAAAATGTCATTTACCCGACCGCATCTTACTCATAATTTAAGGCTATTTTAATTAGACTGGCTTATTTTGATATCGTAGTATCATACTTATCGTATAGGAAAATATGTGACGATATTTAGATGTTTGGCAGAAGTAAAGCCATTAACCGTTGGATTTAGATGTTTGGCACAGACATATACTAAGTCTTGAAATATGAGCCACATTTTATCATAAATAAGTAAACAGTGGGTCTTGTATTTGTAAACGGGGCTGTGATCTAAACTTAATAAAGGAAAAATATTGTTGGGTTTGTCTTAGAACAGAGAAGAGACTGATGACTTCGCTCTTTATTCTCGCCTTCCCAACACCCGTTTTCTTCCTTAAGTCGGTAAACTAGAGAACATTTGTAGCAAAGAAATGACAGGCAAACAAAACGTTTTTTATTAACTGGCTCAAAGTGAGGAAGGTTTATATTTTATATCAATTTTTATTTATTTAACTGCCTCGGTGCCAAATTTGCACCATGTTACGGTTACGCGGTGCTCTCTCAGGTCCTTAACCTAAGCTAAGTAAATTCACGAATAAATATTCAATTTAAATTAAATAAAAATATTAAAATTAAATTATTTTTTTTGGATTGAAGGGGTTGTTGAAACCAATTTTAATTGTCACCTGTTTCAAAATACGAAACTTGGAGAATAATAAAACAACAACATACAAAAGGATATAGTATATTTCTTAGTTAAAAGTATAATTACCTTAATAATACTATAATATAGTGTATATCGTTCGTCGCGTGAGGAACTGTGAAAACATATCAGAGACATCGAAAGCGAACACAAATATGAGGTAAGAAACTTCTTTTTATACAAAAGTAAATGTAAAAAAAGCAAAAACATAATTTATAGAAATTATTGATAGCCCCTAAAAAAAATTTACACAAAATTAAAAAAAAAATTAAATTAACACTCGTTCGCAATTTATTTTATAATTTAACATAAAAGCCGTTTCATTTTAAATACATTATTTAAATTTTTAAAGTATTTTATTTGCTTTTGACATCCCATAATATTGTTTTTTGTGACAAATAAGGGTGACTGTCCTTTAGTCTTTTTTGTTCATATTACTTAAATTTAGCAGCAAATATTTACACAATATATTATTTTGAACAATATAAACACGCATAATTATTGTTCGTAGAGAAAACATTCCTAAATAGCGAATATCTTTCATACACATTACATATCAGAATAAATAACCACAACACGAGTTTCTTTAATTTCAGATCACAAATATATTTTTCACTAGAACTAATGTTCCACTGCCCCATCCTACTATAATTCGGGCTCGACGATTGCTTTCTTTTGACTGGTTAAAATAAATAATTTAATTTCATCGATTATTACCATCTTTAATAATTTTCATAATATCAACAAATACATATCACAGTCCGGGTTGAAGGACCAAAATTTTAAATTCTATTTTTGTTCAAAAATAATTTTACATCAGGAAGACTGTGGAAGTATTTTTGCATCTGGAATATCATTTGGATCAGGACAGCCACCCTTGAACAAAAAAAAAATTGCAAGTGCTCACAAAACCACGTGCAATATAACCTAAATAAAAACAACAAAACTTAACCGTTCATAACTAAAATTTTCATTTCAAATCACAGAATTTTGACATTATTGTCCGAAAGCTTTGGTCATAATTGGACGCAGTTTAAGACAAAACATCCAGGTTACAATTAATATCTTTATTTCAGTGTTTTCGTGATGAAAAACATTCGATAAATTACTTTATCAGGTGTTGCAGGACTTTTTTCCCTAAACAAAACTTTGAACTTCCATAACTTTAAGGCTTTACAACTTTCTTTAACTCACTCTAAGGATCCGAATTTTTAGATCAAAATAACATTAACTATTAGTTCATTCAGATGAAGTCAATTATGACTTCTCAAGCGACAAATAATTTTATATACTCGTAAACTACGTCCATCATTGACTTGATTCATATTCTAAAATACTCTGGAGCCTGGACTCTAGTTTTACAGTCTTATCATTAATTGTGACGTATATTACTGCGATTGTAACGTTTAGACTCGTTTGGGATTTTCGTTAATACGGTCAAAATGACCTCACTTTTCCTGATGGTAAGTGGAGTGGGGTCCAATAGAATGTCTACTAACAAGAGATTATTACCCCTGGACAGTCGACACAATTATGCCGGCCTGTTGGTACCGGATACACAGGCTGATCCCGGAACGCGACACTTACGTAGACTAATACGGCGGGTTTTAAAACCTTGTGTCCGATGGTCGCTATCCAACTATTTATCTATTTAAGTTACCCCTTATAATAATAGGAATATTAGATCCATTTTAAAAATAATATCGACTTCTGTCACAATTAAAATTAGCTTAGCATCAAATTCAGAGTTTAGTTTATTAGCTTTAACATTAGGGTAATCAGGCATAAATATTTTTACACAAAAATATGGTATACGAAATTACCCCTTCATATTTTCTGAGGGGGCTTTGTATGGAAAATATATTTTTGTTATTAATTAATTATACCATACCCAAGAAAAAGTAAACGTGGGCAGACAAGTAGGTCGCCTTTGATATCCTAGATTAGGACCTCTCTATCGCCCTTAATACGATGCTTAGACATACGCCTGTATTCATAGACGTTTCATATAAGCCATAGGGCTGTTGTGATTGGCTAATATTCTTGTATCTCATTAGCCAATCACAAAGACCCTATGTCTACGCACTGCGGAGGCTGCCGTCAGCACGGAGATACAGACTTGTTATCACAGTAATGCTCCTTAGATAAAAACGTCTATGAATAAGGAGGATAACATTTTATCCCTGCTTATAAAGTATCAAAAAATAAATATATTACACTCGCAGTAATATATGGCAAGACCATGTCAATTGAACCGCTTCAAGACTGATAATATGGGTTTTATAGTGTCTCGAAATTACTTTCCCATAAATAATAATATTAGATAAATTCCAATATTTAGGATATGTTTATTAGATATTGTGATGTAGAACTAGTAATATCAGTCAAAACTGACAGTTCAACTTGAGTAAACCTGTGCAGACCAACATGCTTACTGCCATCGCTTCATTTTGATAATATCAATAACTAAAGTGAAGTTGACCAAAGCCTATTCATAGGCAGTTTTTGATTTACACTAATAGTCAAAATTACCTGTTTTCGGCTTACGACATTTATGGTTACGCTTATAGTCTTGACTATAGCTATTTAATTCTCACAGTTCATGATGAAACTTGCCCTTAACGGTAAAAATCCTTTATAGCTTGATCAGGAAAATATAAAATCTGCATGCGAGGTGCTACTTTGCTTTTTCATTTTAAATTGTCAGTACATTCTTTTCCATATTTTACAACCTTGCGCAGATTTTTAGTCTCCTGGGCGTGCTATATAAGCATACAGAGTGGTTCAAATTTGGAAGAAAATAATAATCCCTGTACATCCTGTTTTTTTATAGGCCTGAAGTCAATAACTCCACCGCTTTGATCTATATTCCTTTGGCTATTAGTCTAAAACAAGATGACGTTACTTCTGATCACGTAAATGGACCTGACCAAAACTTAATATGTCTCTCAAAAAGTATGTTCAATAATTAAACTATCAGTCGACTTAACGCTCTTCTTAATACATCTTATTCTTCAATCCAATTCCGATAATAACCAACCATAATAAGTCTTTTTGGAAGCATGTAAAAAATCCTTGTTCTGATTGGTCCAGTTTTGAGATAGATCAAAAAAGGGATTAGGATCGTCTATTGAAAATGGCGGTTAGTTGGGCTGTATTGGCAGTTTATTTCATTGTAGGCATCGGTATAAGTTGAACTCTATACTAATGGAGGATACAGCGTATATTTGTTTGCGACAGAATTTCCTTATCGATTTGTATAAATAATCACTTTAATTAGTCGACCATGTGATTTCGCAATAACATACAACTCATTCCATAGAACTACCCTTAGTAAGAGACCACCGAAAAATAATTTCTGTGCTTTTGTGATTGGTCAAATAATGTGCCCATATATTAAATTTCATAACATTTTCGTGTCTAACTCAAACTTTATATTCATAAAGGCGATAAACAAATTTGCCTGAAGCGATTTGGCTTGACGGATGATCAACGTCAAGCTAAACTGAACACTTGCTTCATACATTAAAATAATTATAATTATTTTAAAATAGTGTCGTTAAATCCGTTCTTTGCATTAATAAACACCCATTTATTCGATTTCAAAATATATTCGTTTCATCGATACTTCCGAGACTTCATCTTCGACACTTTATCGATAAAAAAACTGTAGATCACACGATAAATCACAGATATTTCGAAAGGCCCGTTCGCCGTTCAAACGATTTTGGACTCAACAGGCTTAACGGGCTCAATCAAAGGCAGTTTTTGTTGATACCGGTCATGTAGAGACTGTCATCGTCTGAGTAATCGTACTCTCTGTTTGCGTCGTAGACTTGTGTCTTCTCTTGTTCCTCCGCGAGTGCTGCTTGCAGTATCCTCTCAAGCTTGGCTGGACATCGCCCAGGAGGGCTCGTTGAGATGGCTCGGAGGCCCAACACGACTCCATCACCTCCCAGCACTCGTCTGTGAAGTGGGGAAGACGTTCCGGCCGCAATCCTATGGAGTGTAACATTGAATTAATAGCTATACATATAATTTTTGACTTAATATATTTTTAATGATTAACGCTAAGTCGATTATTTGACACGATTTTGGCGATGTTAATATCAACATTTTTCTGTTCATCTGATCACACTGATATTTCGTTCATAAACATTTGTAAGGACTTACCTCTTTTAACTTTACTCCATAACTGTTCTTTGTTCTGAAACGTTTCGAACGCTGACGGTAGCCTTATGTTACCGGCGCACACGTACCTGGAGGTAAAGGTTTATTTTATGACAAAACTGCTTATAATTAGGTTTTTTTTTTAAATAACCGAACGAGCATGATGTTCGCCCGATGGTTCGTAATATGAGAGCCTATTAACACAGGAGTCGGAGGCTCGAATGCAAGAGACTTACCATTAGGAACCAACACTACCACAACCCCAATGTTAAAGTATCGTGAACTTTATCTTTCAAGAGCTGAAATGAAGATGCAGTGGGTAACTGTGACGCCATATAATCACCAGAAGAGGATCCCGAAGGCGTAGACGTCGACGGCGGCGTCGTACTCGCCGGCGAAGAGCTCGGGCGCCATGTGCGCGGGCGCGCCCACGACGGAGCCGGAGATGAGCGCCTCGGCGGCGCAGAAGCCCAGGTCGGACAGCGCGCGCGCCCGCGCGCGTCCAGCAGCACGTTCTTCATCTTCACGTCGCGGTGCACCAGCCCCAGCGAGTGCAGGTAGCGGATCCCTGCGCGGGACCATGCCGTGGTACATTCAACAGCTTCACTACATAGTATAAAACAAAGTCGCTTTTCTGTCCCTATGTCCCTTTGGATGCTTAAATCTTTAAAACTACGCAACGGATTTTGATGCGGTTTTTTTAATAGATAGAGTGATTCAAGAGGAAGGTTTATATGTATAATAGCATCCATTAAATAGTGGAGAAATACTGTTATTTTGTTATGTTATACCCGTGCGAAGCAGAGCGGACCGCTATGTTTTTATATACAACGTTTTTTCTGTAGTGTATTTAGTATCAGCATTGCACCCTTGCGAAGCCGGGGTGAGTCGCTAGTTATGTAATAAAACAACGAAACTGTCTCTTTATCGACCACAATGCTGCCGCGCTAAGCGCAAAAGCGGTGTGTCAGGAAACCTTATTTCGAGATAATCGAAATTTTATAAATATAGTTTTATAGTTTTGTATGTAAAACTGAGATACAGAAACTCTTAAGTTTTTTATTACCAGTTCTAAACAAGATACCGTTATTTAGATAAGTTCACTGGGTGGGTATGTTTTTAAGCTATCTGACGACATAAAAATCAAGATTTTGTTTTTTTTTTGAGATACCGCTTTTGAATTTAGCACGGGAGAATATCCATCTGGTCTGATTAATTATTATTTCATACATAAATATATCAGAAATAAAATTTTCCAATCTTGGTATCAAATGGCCAACACACATACTAATTCCACGTACTCGAACATAAGATATAAAAACATATAAAATTTTTAATTTTTTCAAATAAAAATAACTCCACCTCTAGTAAAAATCATATTTTTTCTCATGCTGAGTTGGATAACACAATCCCTCCCTACTCACCCTCCACAATATCGCAGCTGATCCTCATCCTGGCCGCGAAGGAGAGCCCCGCCCTGACGGCGGCGTGCAGGTCGCGGCACTTCCGCTCCGAGACGAGCAACACGCTCGGGCCCGAGCCGCTGTGACGCTGCACTATGGACCCGTATAGCCGGACTATTCGGGGGTGCGCTGGGATGCTCCTGAGTGGGTGAAGACAAGTTTTATTACTGGAGTATAATCATTTTCAACCATATGAAGATAATAAATTAGTAAATTGAAATCTTTTATTAATGTCATCTAAAACAAAAATGTAAAATAATAATGAAATATAAAAAAAATTGTTAAAAAATTACTGCTGGACTATCAAATATTGAAGGCATAAATTACACTAAACTACTTCTAAAAAAAGTTGTAAATTGACTAATAAAATCTTTTGTCCTGATGACACCACCGTCATTCCGGTGTGGATGCGAGAGAGATAGCAAGATATGTTCCTCAATTTTTTTACCAATTACAATAATTCACATTTTACGTACTTAGTATAGAAGAACTCCATGGCGAGCTCGTGGTAGTGCCGCTCGTCCGCGGGCAGCACGGACTTCACCGCGACCGGGGACATGCCGGCCCACTCGCCGCGCACCGAGTACACCACGCCGTACTGGCCGCGACCTGCAGAAACGATGAGCATGACAGTACATGCAAAAAGATAATTTCATGATTTTAGAATAAGGACTAAAATGTTTGATTGGTAAAGTAATTTTTATCAGCTGTGTTAAACATTAGTTGTCCTCGGTGTGTGTGCGTGTGTGTGTGTGCGTCCGTACCGATCTCCCTGCCCAGGTCGGGCACGCCGTGCTGCAGCAGGTCGGCGAGCGAGGTGCTCTCGAGACAGAGGCGCGCGAGCGCAGGCGCGTGGTGCTTGCGCAGCGCCAGCTTGTTGTCCTCGGTGTGTGTGTGCGCGTGTGTGCGTGTGTGTGTGTGTGTGTGGGTGTGTGCGTGCTGTGCGTCCGTACCGATCTCCCTGCCCAGGTCGGGCACGCCGTGCTGCAGCAGGTCGGCGAGCGAGGTGCTCTCGAGACAGAGGCGCGCGAGCGCAGGCGCGTGGTGCTTGCGCAGCGCCAGCTTGTTGTCCTCGGTGTGTGTGTGCGCGTGTGTGCGCGTGTGTGCGTGTGTGTGTGTGTGTGCGTGCTGTGCGTCCGTACCGATCTCCCTGCCCAGGTCGGGCACGCCGTGCTGCAGCAGGTCGGCGAGCGAGGTGCTCTCGAGACAGAGGCGCGCGAGCGCAGGCGCGTGGTGCTTGCGCAGCGCCAGCTTGTTGTCCTCGGTGTGTGTGCGCGTGTGTGCGTGTGTGTGTGTGTGTGTGTGTGTGCGTGCTGTGCGTCCGTACCGATCTCCCTGCCCAGGTCGGGCACGCCGTGCTGCAGCAGGTCGGCGAGCGAGGTGCTCTCGAGACAGAGGCGCGCGAGCGCAGGCGCGTGGTGCTTGCGCAGCGCCAGCTTGTTGTCCTCGGTGTGTGTGTGCGCGTGTGTGCGCGTGTGTGCGTGTGTGTGTGTGTGTGCGTGCTGTGCGTCCGTACCGATCTCCCTGCCCAGGTCGGGCACGCCGTGCTGCAGCAGGTCGGCGAGCGAGGTGCTCTCGAGACAGAGGCGCGCGAGCGCAGGCGCGTGGTGCTTGCGCAGCGCCAGCTTGTTGTCCTCGGTGTGTGTGTGCGCGTGTGTGCGTGTGTGTGTGTGTGTGTGCGTGCTGTGCGTCCGTACCGATCTCCCTGCCCAGGTCGGGCACGCCGTGCTGCAGCAGGTCGGCGAGCGAGGTGCTCTCGAGACAGAGGCGCGCGAGCGCAGGCGCGTGGTGCTTGCGCAGCGCCAGCTTGTTGTCCTCGGTGTGTGTGTGCGCGTGTGTGCGCGTGTGTGCGTGTGTGTGTGTGTGTGCGTGCTGTGCGTCCGTACCGATCTCCCTGCCCAGGTCGGGCACGCCGTGCTGCAGCAGGTCGGCGAGCGAGGTGCTCTCGAGACAGAGGCGCGCGAGCGCAGGCGCGTGGTGCTTGCGCAGCGCCAGCTTGTTGTCCTCGGTGTGTGTGCGCGTGTGGGTGCGTGTGTGTGTGTGTGTGTGTGTGCGTGCTGTGCGTCCGTACCGATCTCCCTGCCCAGGTCGGGCACGCCGTGCTGCAGCAGGTCGGCGAGCGAGGTGCTCTCGAGACAGAGGCGCGCGAGCGCAGGCGCGTGGTGCTTGCGCAGCGCCAGCTTGTTGTCCTCGGTGTGCAGCAGGCGCGCGCCCACCGCCGCCTGCAGTCGCCGACAGCGCTGCCTGGTAGCGCCCGTGCGCCTCCGACAGCCGCTCCAGGATCTGCACGCGCAACACACATAACTCACTGACCCGAACTCACCGCAATTAGTAACTCAATACAAGGTCAGTCACCTCACCTGTGCGGATATAACCCTGGCGAGCCGCTGCGGGCTGAGCGACTGCGTCGTGTGTAACGCCACCTGGCGCCTCCACACCGGACTGAGCACGCAGCACGCCTCCGCTTCCCCACCTACTATCCTTAACCTGGAACAATATTAATCTAGTTACAGTAAGGTCAAGTTTTAAAATTGGTAGCAATGGAACATTGATATAAAAAGGATTACTGTTTAGACCGACATAAGCTTTATGTAGTGCCAATATAATATGTTAGATATAAGTCACACCTTTGACGATCTGCACATATCGATCAACACAGTCTTTGGTTATATTCCAAAGACTCCAGCTCCGACCGGCACGACGCCTCCCGCGACAGCAGGCATACAATACAGACCTGTGCAGCAGCCTCCGGAGCGAGTCGAGCAGCGTCCGCAGCAGCGAAGGAGGCGCACGGCGCGAGGTCCACGCCGCGCGCCGCGCACACCAGCTGCCGCATCGCCTCGCTCGCCGGCCGCCCGCCCAGCTCCGACCGGCACGACGCCTCCCGCGACAGCAGGCATACAATACAGACCTGTGCAGCAGCCTCCGGAGCGAGTCGAGCAGCGTCCGCAGTAGTGAAGGAGGCGCACGGCGCGAGGTCCACGCCGCGCGCCGCGCACACCAGCTGCCGCATCGCCTCGCTCGCCGGCCGCCCGCCCAGCTCCGACCGGCACGACGCCTCCCGCGACAGCAGGCATACAATACAGACCTGTGCAGCAGCCTCCGGAGCGAGTCGAGCAGCGTCCGCAGCAGCGAAGGAGGCGCACGGCGCGAGGGTTCACGCCGCGCGCCGCGCACACCAGCTGCCGCATCGCCTCGCTCGCCGGCCGCCCGCCCAGCTCCGACCGGCACGACGCCTCCCGCGACAGCAGGCATACAATACAGACCTGTGCAGCAGCCTCCGGAGCGAGTCGAGCAGCGTCCGCAGCAGAGAAGGAGGCGCACGGCGCGAGGTCCACGCCGCGCGCTGCGTACACCAGTTGCCGCATCGCCTCGCTCGCCGGCCGCCCGCCCAGCTCCGACCGGCACGACGCCTCCCGCGACAGCAGGCATACAATACAGACCTGTGCAGCAGCCTCCGGAGCGAGTCGAGCAGCGTCCGCAGCAGCGAAGGAGGCGCACGGCGCGAGGTCCACGCCGCGCGCCGCGCACACCAGCTGCCGCATCGCCTCGCTCGCCGGCCGCCCGCCCAGCTCCGACCGGCACGACGCCTCCCGCGACAGCAGGCATACAATACAGACCTGTGCAGCAGCCTCCGGAGCGAGTCGAGCAGGGTCCGCAGCAGCTATTTGGAGGCGCACGGCGCGAGGTCCACGCCGCGCGCCGCGCACACCAGCTGCCGCATCGCCTCGCTCGCCGGCCGCCCGCCCAGCTCCGACCGGCACGACGCCTCCAGCGACAGCAGGCATCTGCACAACATCGACACTGCTTATTAGAAACACGTACTTATTCTCCCTATATATTTCAAGAGCAGTATGTTTCTGGCAGGTGCCAAGAACCCCTTCGTGATGCTCGACGAGCTCGCCAAACTCTTTGAGCGGATCGTCGATGCTCGCCTCGTCGAGGACCTCGAGAGAGTCGGACACAACTTGCGGACAACCAGTTTGGATTTCGTCGGGGACGTTCTACCATCCACGCGATTCTGCGGGTAAGCGGTTTGAAGATGGCCCTCGAGAAGACCTAGACTATTTGTGTTCACGAGCCTTGGAGACTGCCACCAACCGGTACCCATATCGTTGTAGAGGGGGTGCGGATTCTCATCGGCAAAAGTATGAAGTACTTGGTTTTATTTTGGATAGCCGGTGGGAGTTTCGCACCCATTTCACTTTGTTACGGACGAAATTGTCTCAGGCAACGGGCGCGCTTCCCAGCCTGCTGCCCAACCTAGAGGGTCCTGGTATCCCTATCCCAAGAATGCAACCACAGGGTCGTGCGGTCCATGGCACTATCTGGGCACTCTTGTCTGGGCTGACGCCAGGGCGAGGGGGTTTCGGCATTGTCCTGCGAGGCCCGCAACGCGTCGGGGCGCAGCGGACGATCAGGGCATGCCGCATGGTTTCGTTCGAGAGCGCTTGCTTACCGGCGGGATTCCTGCCCTGGGATCTGAACGTCAAAACCCTATCTAGTGGTGTCTTTCGTGGCGGGAAGAGACGTTCAGTCGCGGGTAGCGTGGAAGGTAGGCCTCGCAAAATAGAGACAAGACGCAAGACTAATCCCTTTCAATAGGGGACAGGCCGCACCAAGTGGCACCGCGCAGGATCGGCTGCAGATGACAACTTGACGCTTCCGTCAAAGTAAGGCAGTAGCCGTCCCTAATGCGCCTTAGAGAGCCACCACGGAGTTTTAATTAGTATGCCGTGCGTTGTATTTGTCGGTTGGTTAGGGACTCGGCCCGGCGGTCGGCTGAAGGTCGTAAGGCACGATGACCCTAATATAACCGCTGAGTCGCCCTCACGAAGACTGTGTGGGAATAGCAAGGTAATTTATCCAAGAAAAATAAAGGGTAAAAACGTATTAAAAAATACCTTTGTAGCGTTCCAAAATAGGTATCCTTGAGGCAATCGACGAACTTGACTAGTCTTAAGCTTATTTTGCGACTTAATTTTGAGAGAACTGTGGACAAAAAAAAAACTAATTAACGATACAAATAATATGCAAGATTAAAAAATAAGAATAGAATTGGTATGAAATACTAACATGACAAAATAATCAACCGATACCGACCTTCTCAAGGCAGCGATGTCTCAAGTTTGAAAATGTTAAAATCGATATTCATCTTCTTGATATCGATTATGTTATCGATAAAATACTCATCAACTAATTTCAGGATAGTAAAAAAATCTTATATTTTACATCTCTGTGGTATAATGTACTCACCCGTCTGCTGCACATCGAGCGAGGCCTGCTTGACGGAGATGTTGACGCTGTTGGTGCAGGACGTGAGGCCGGAGCCCGCCGTGCTGCCCGTGCCCGCCGTGGCGCCGCTCGCGCCCCACAGCGTGCCGCTCGACAGCGAAACGACCCCGACTCGTTCTCCACGTGGATGTCGTTGTACGGGAACGAGATCAGGTCGTCGTCTGGGCGGGACTGTGGGCAAAGAAGTCTTAATAGAAACGAGGCTTATATAAAACGAACAAAATAGCCTACAAACAAGAAACATCTAAAATCACAGCGTCAAATCATTACGATTTAAGTCTAGCTATTGACATGTACTGCGTTGTAAAACAGTTTACAAAAAAAAAAATTATCAAAAAAGATACAGAGTCATAAAAACCGCAAACACTGACCGTAGGATATGACTCCAGCAAGCTATCGTCATTATCGGCGATGATGTCGTAGTCGTCGATGTTGCAGGCGTCGGCGCCGAGCGCGTCCTCGCCGTCGGAGGCGTCGCGCGCCGCGTCCGCGCCCGCGCCGCGGCCCCGCTCGGGCGCGTGGCGGGGCGCGGGGGAGGCGCCCGAGCGCGAGTAGAACACAGAGTTCGATATCACGAAGCGACGGTCCTGGTGCCACGGGAGATCTGATGCATAGACAGATAAAACCGTAAAAATTGTTTTTATAAAAGAATCTCAGGTTATAATCTAATTATTTTTTTGCTTACCATCGATACAATATCGATATGAATGGCAATATGAATAAACAAAATATAAATAGTAACAGTCTAATTGGCTTTAAACTACAACTTACATATTATTAATCTCCTAAATGTCTGCCTCAGCGTCCGAATTAAGTTGCATAAGTGGTTCAACTTATAAAAAAAATACTTTTATAAATCTAACATCGCTAGTGAAATGTAGATGTAATGCAACTTTGTCTAGTCCCAAATAAATTTTTCAAGTCATGAATTGGATAGAGTGGCGATTAATGACATGATTTCCCTCGCCAGTCGTCACAATTATGCCGGCCTGCTTGAAGTTCAAAAGTTTTTATGTTCATAAATTTATAAATCCCATCATAAGGCTATCTCATACCGTCTACACTCCAGTCCATATTGTTGACCTCAGACCTCATCTCCAGCAGCACTTCCTGCATGATCTGCAGCAACTCTTGCTTCTTGTCTCCTTCTGTGAATTTCTCGTTGATTGTCTGCGAAAAAAATTAACCTGATGTTATCTAATCATAAACATGATTCAAAAATTGTGGTGGTGCGTCTCCGACATACCTGAACTTCGACAATACGAGTATAACTTATGATTAGTTATTTATCTTCAAGTATCAGTGTGGTAAAACAATTATATATTCGGACTTTTTGAGGTTCTGTGTGTATAGTTTATCAATTATAGCTCGCTATAATATTCAAAGGAAACAATACGACAAACCTTCTATCTGGTAAGTTTAAAAAAAAATTTAGAAGGTATATTACGTCTGCCTGCACAAGGCAAGTGTGGTGGACTAAGGTCCAACCTTCTCAATAGTAGAGGAGGCCCATACCCAGCAGTGGGACAGTATAAAATACAGAGCTAGTATTTTTAATTAGTGCTAGTATTATATCACCTGACGATAAATGACCACCAACACCTACAATCTTTAAAGTGGACCTTACGGAGAGAGAAGTAAAAGAGAGAAGAAACCTCAACTATACCCCATATTTGACCTTACCTCATACAGCTGTTGTTCCTGTCTGGCGACGTACTGGATCTTCTTGGGCACCACCTGGAGCTCGCGCGCCATGTCGAACGACGCCAGGATTATCTGCTGCAGTAACTTCACGTGGACCTGGGCGCATACGTATCTATGTAGAATCTGACTATGGACATGGGTTATGGCGAAACATGATAATTTAGCATCAGACAAGCATGTTCCTGTAGTAATTATTGGAACAAAAATACTGATCTGTGGTATTTTTAACAGAATACAGGAAAATACTTATAAGATTTTTATTTAAAAAATTTATTGACAGGAGATGTCACATTAACTAATATAAACTTTTTCAGTAAATCTATGTCCTCCATAGTTAGTATTACAAACAAATTTAACTAAGTTTACTAACGTTATGGAGAGTAGAATAGACTGTCATCTATACATATTATAAAATAAAATCCCCTTTTCTGTCTGTCTGTATGTTATTGCGTTTCTCAAAATCTACAGAAGGGATTTTTATAAAATTTAGTATAGAGATAGATTAAGACACTGGGTAGGTTATAGGCTACATTCTAGCCCGGGAAAATGTATAGCGGGACTTTTATCCCGGAAAACTCCGGTGAAACCGCGAGCAAAAGCTAGTTATCTCTAAATGGACTGTTATCAATTATTTTTTTTTTACTAGGGAGACAAGTTGTTAATGTAAAGTTAAAGTATTTTACATCTAATACATAATTAAAATTTACATAATTTACACAATTCTTATGTTTCCACAAGTATGAATATATGCAGAAATACAGTTTCAAATTAATAGGCTAAACCAAAATCGACGAAACTCACCTCACTCAACCTAGTACAGTACTCAAACAGGTATCCCTGGAGGCAGTCGTACGCGAACTTCACCACGGTGTTCAGCAACAGGGACCTGCTCCTGATGGTCTTCTCCCCATCCTTCTCCTTGTCGGCGTGGGAGTACTTCAGTTCAGCTGAGCGCATCATCTCTCTGTCGTTCAGGATCACCCATTGAGATTTGGCTTGATGCTTTTGTGGTGGTGTTGCTGTAGTAGAGAGGAATTATTATTTTTCTGCTATTTGTACGCAGTCATACTGATTAGGGGTATATACTACTAGATTATAATTTATAAAAAATATATAAACTTTCTAGTTGCAACTGTGTTTTTGTTTTTAAGTAAAAGTAGTGTAGTTTAGTGTAATAAGCCACACTGTGAGACAAGCCAATAAGAACAGAATCTAAGAAACTGTCTTCAGCATTAGTCCGTCCCATGACATGATGTCGCTAACCTATTGCCATATCGGACACAAATACTAGACTACGGGCTGATACTGCCAGAAAATCCTATATCACTTACTCGACCCGGGATTAGAACCCGAGAACTCGTTCTGGTTGTAGCGCACACAATACAACTTTACTACTTAGGAACCCTCATACAAAGGTATTAATCTTATTACAAACTAGCTTTTGCCCGCGGCTCCGCCCGCGTTATAAAGTTTTTTAGGCTAAAGTTTTCCGTTATAAAAGTAGTAGTTTCCCGGGAGCCTTTGTTCTTCCCAGGGTCTCAAACTGTTTCCATACCAAATTTCATCTTAATACGTTGGGTAGTTTTTGAGTTGAACACGTTCAGGCAGACAGATGCAGCGGGGGACTTTGTTTTATAATATATATTTTTAGAACTTTTTAAGAGGAACAATCCCGTCATACATCATTGTTGCATAACTTTAACCGTTTACGCAGCGCACGCAACGGAAGCTCTCAAAACTAATAATTTTTCCCCGTTTTTGCAACATGTTTCATTACTGCTCCGCCCCTATTGGTCATAGCGTGATGATATATAGCCTATAGCACTCCGGGATCAAAGGGCTATCCAACACAAAAATATTTTTTCAGTTCAAACCGGTAATTCCTGAGATTAGCCATTACTGCTCCGCTCCTATTGGCCATAGCGTGATGATATATAGCCTATAGCGCTCCACAAATAAAGGGCTATCCAACACAAAAAGAATTGTTCAGTTTGGACCGGTAGTTCCTGAGATTAGCCATTACTGCTCCGCTCCTATTGGGTATAGCGTGATGATATATAGCCTATAGCAATCCACGAATAAAGGGCTATCCAACGCAAAAAGAATTTTTCAGTTTGGACCGGTAGTTCCTGAGATTAGCCATTACTGCTCCGCTCCTATTGGGTATAGCGTGATGATATGTAGCCTATAGTACTCCACGAATAAAGGGCTATCCAACGCAAAAAGAATTTTTCAGTTTGGACCGGTAGTTCCTGAGATCAGCCATTACTGCTCCGCTCCTATTGGGTATAGCGTGATGATATGTAGCCTATAGTACTCCACGAACAAAGGGCTATCCAACGCAAAAAGAATTTTTCAGTTTGGACCGGTAGTTCCTGAGATTAGCGCGTTCAAACAAACAAACAAACAAACAAACTCTTCAGCTTTATATAATAGTATAGATAAAGCGAATCAACTCTAGAAATTCTTACCCCAATAATATTTATTTATTTATTATGATCATTATGAGAACAGTATCCTTACAGGTACCTTAAACCTAATACAATATTGTCTCTAATAACTATACAAACTATTGACAAATACACTACTTATTTCTTGAATATTTAAACATATACTGTGAAATATGTAATAATAATGTACAATACTTTTTTTAAAACAAAATATATATTTATTACTATTTACATATTCCAAGAACTAGAAACCGAATACAGGGTGATTTTATTTTCAAAATACATACTTACACATCAACTCCCACTGGTCGAGCAGCTCGTTGAGGAACGCGACCTGCTCCTCGTACCGCCGCCGGCCCTCGCGGGACCTCTGCTCCGGCGAGTCGGCGGCGCGTCTGCAAGTACACCGCGAGAACACTCAGTACTCATCCAATAAAATGGTAGACAAATCTGTTATTTTTATCTACAGGGTGTATCAAAATTAGATGACTTAAAGGTATCCAATAATTGTTGCGAGTGACTACGCTGACTAAAATTAGGTGATGTTGTCTTACAAAATGAAGTTACAAATTGGTATTGCTTTTATAATCTGTTTGACTTTTGAAGAATATATCCGAAAGCATTTAAAAAAAAATCCTGTCTCCTGAAAGAGCCGTAAGATATCCATCATTATATTGCCATCAATATTTTAAAGACGATTATGAGATCATGAAGTCACACTCTAAAAGAAGTACATGCAAGGAGACCACGGCCACAATCAAATAAAACAATGAAACTAAATTAAAAACTACAACGCGACAAATTGAAAACATCCTATGTAAGCATCTGGTATTAAAACTAAAAATACAAATTCAAGAAACCCACCTCAACAACCCATCCTGTATCAACCCTTGATCACTCTCAGGCTTGTTGCCTTCCGAAGATTCAGTAGAGTCTGTGCCGATGCGCACTCTCTTCTCCGACGTGCCCTCATCCGTTTCCATGGCAACGCTGTCGGAGAACAAAGCGAACAACACCTGCGCGTTGGGGTTGATCTCTTTGATCTGGTGGAGATCGAGGCAGTTCTGGGGAGATGAAATGTAAATAGTGTAGCATTTTACAATGGAAGCGTAGTTCGCGGTCCACAGGTTCAAAACCCAAGGCATACACGTCTGGATTTTCTTAGTAAAAAAGAAATCTATTTCAATTATCGGTCTTTTTAATGGCGATGGGAAACATGACATTTAAAGTGTATATAGATGTTGAGTCGGTACCACACCAAAAACGGTAAAAAGCGAATCAAATGTTACCAAATCTAACCGTGCTTTTATTCTACCTACTCTCCTTTGTGTACTGTCCAAAGGTGTTGATTTATAATCATCAGCATCTAAGAAGACAAACTTACCTCTCCGTTAAACACAGCCGGCTCCCTCCTTCCCTTCCCATCTCTTTCCATCACCACCTCACACTTATCATCCTTATCGTCATCAACTTTCATCATAGAGTACAGATTGAAGGTACTCCAAAAATCCTCTTCACTCCTAGATATTATCAGGGTGTTGGTGATGTGATCGTTGAAGACATTCTTCCCCATTCTGTCTACCCCGTATAGATATATAGGGTTGACGGTTTTCAAAATGGCGTCCCTTTTGGAGTAGAGGTCACTGTAAATCTTCTTGAGGGTTAGGTGGTCCGTGGTACCGGTGTCGGAGTCCAAATCTGGTGGTATGATGATGCGAAGACCGTCTTTGAGGAATTGGTTGTTGATTTCCACTTCTAAGATTTTGGAGAGATCCGCGTTGTCTTGGCGGACTAGGTCCTGCGGAAAACGAGTTCATAATCAGAGTTTGAAAGTAGGTGTACTGAAAAATGCGGTATATATTGATGTGGTAGTTGAACTTGCTGATGTTTTTCTCAGCCAGTACTCTGCTACTGCATTATTATGCTTTACAAACATAGACTATCATCATCTTATTTTTATACATTTTAAAGCAGTACCGTTGCGTCAAGGTAGCAGCTTCTTGAACCCTATCATCCCTGACCATCTTATGAAATCAGACCATGAGTATGTATGTACCATTACCCTAGTTACTATATTTTTTTATACGAGACAAAGTGACCCATTGCACCATGGTAAGTGGAGTGGAGTCCAGATAATGTTGACTGACGAGAGATGTTTATCCCTTGCCAGTCGACAAAATTATGCCGGCCTATTTATAACTCGATATACACAGGTAGATCCCGATGCGATACACTTTCGGGCTCATTATAACTGGGTCTAACCTTGTGCATGGTGGTCGCTATCCAGGGTAATAAAAATCACCTAATAGTTACCTCAACCGGGAGCGTGTCCCAGGGCTTCTTGTTGCACTCCAACTCTTCCACCAGCATGAAGTCAGAGTCTCCAAGAGTCAGATGCACCTGCGTGGTGCTGGCGTACGAGATTCGAATCTGGTGATGGTAATAATACAGTTATAGTGCACTTCAAATATTATAACGTTGGTATGAGCACTTGTCCGTTGAGTGAATGGCGAAAGGTTACTAGCTAGACCATAACAAATAAGAAAAAAACATTGATGATGTTTTGCCTAACATAAGTTGCAAAGGGAAACGTGAAAAGGTCAATCTCCAAAGATATCTTTTTTTTTGTACTTTTTTTTCTTCTCTCTTCAAATCCATTGAGTTAATGGAAACCTTCAGAACACAACAAACAAGAAAAAACCAATGATGCTTTCTTGCCTAACATAGGTTGCAAAAGAAAACGTGGAAGAGACAATCTCCAAGACGTCTAATTTATTTTACTTCTCTTTTTAAAATAATGACAGCAATAAATAAATTTCTCGTCTTTCTACATTTCCTTGGACTATACCCAGCTGATATATGTAAATGGACAATATAAATACGAAAAAAAATCCATACAAATAACTTATAAGTAGAGCCTTTATGTAATACCAAAGAAACCAGTTTGAGGCATTCAACAAGTAGACGATATAATGAAGCAAATCGTATAAAATTAAGATAAGATGAACAAAAATAGCGAAATTACATTATTGACAGTTTAATTTCGTCTATTTTTACAAGTTTTTATTTTTATATACCTATACTAAGTTATTCAAATGATAGGCTAGTCCGGTCAGATACTAGAATATGATATAACATACTAGATTTTTCCAGCGGCTTTGCCAGCATGATAAACTTTTTCCTGTATGTAAAGGTCTATAGCACTCAGAAGTTATGCAGCTTCCTACTGGAGAAAGAATTTTCAAAATCCTATGACTAGTTTTAGAGACTAAGCCCCTACAAACCTACAGATTCACAAACTTTTTTGATATTAGTATAGATATCGATGCCACACAACAGTGTAATGCTTAGGCTCTACTTGGTTCGACGAGAGTATAATCAAGCATTAATTCTCCTTCTAGATTTGAATCTGCGTGAAGAATACTCCGAGCATCATCACTGCGCATACGAAATAAATAGAATCAATCCTGCTCTTCAGCCTTCCTTGGTAAACACAAAGCAAATTCCAGTGACTCACCCATCGACACCCTCGCGGCGGAGGATCAGGCAGCAGCTGCCGTCCCAACAGACAGTGAAGAAGACGGGCCCTGGCGGACGGCGTACTGCCGAGCACCACCAGCGCTGTTGTGCGAAGGGACAGGTTGTATATCTCCTGGACGGTGTCTGGTACTTCTGGATCTGAGATTGATACATAATTGAAGCGTTAGTTGTTGATATAATATAAAGTTTTTGCTGTTTTAGTAAATGAAACAATGTTTTTTATAGGCGCACGGCAGAGTGCCCGCTCTGCACCTAATGATAAGTGGAGTAGATCCAATAGTATGTCGACTGACGAGAAATGGGTTCCCCTCGACAGTCAAAACCTGATGTACACAGGCTGATCCCGGAACGCGTCACATTTACGCGGGCCACTATGACGGGTTTTAACACCTTGTGTCCGGTGGTCGCTATTCGGACGGATATGAAATATATCCTACCACCAACAAAGCACCACCAGTGCTGTGTTCTAATATGAACAACATATCAGCCAGCAATATTAGTCGCACCTTTGAAACTGAACATAGTCTCAGAGTGAATAAAATTTGAGGTATTTGTACTTTGGTGCTAAGCGATTTAATACCGAACTACACTTGACACCTTGACCCATCAGAATTTAATCTAATAATGTAGATTAATTACTAATTATACTAGCTCCAATGTCCTTTATATTAGAACACAATGTTGCAGTGTATTCACCTCATAGATCTATAAATTGTAAACAATTATCTAGCTTATCATTAATATCAGTGCAAGTTCTGCAACTTATGTATTATTGTCTCTATGTAGTTCCCTGCTTAGTAACAATTATTAGCACCTAACTATAGCAGGGGAGCAAAGTTTTTTTTTGAGTTCAATTCCCACAGTCAACACCGAATGGGATGCTGAAATCCCCCGGTCTAGCGACTTAAGGGACCTGAACGAAAATTGGGAAACGATATCTGGAGAAGGAAATGTGGAGAAAGGAGAAGGAACCCTCTCAGAATGCGAGGAGGGAAGAACGCCAGGAAATGCTCGTGACCACTCATAGGCCTCAGTGTGAATCGGCAACCATGATGCATAGACACATTTACTGTGTGCCTAGGACCGCGACAAATTTCCTCCTGTGATTCGGCGTGCATTTGGTGTTGAGTCAAAGGGGGGAGGGAAGCAAAGTTGCCAGTTTCTATCAATGATCATTGGAAGTTAATATTTTAAATGTGAGGTTCAGTATGTTCACCGGTAAATAAGGAATACGGGACTGCCTCGGTGGCGTTGTTGTACGGTACGATTGCAGTGCTGAGGTCTCGGGTTCGATGGAACAGATGGCATATTGGTCGACGAGAGTTGATTATCCCTACCTAACTGGCCAGTCAAATAGAAAAATAAGTACGTAGATATTAGTTCACATTGACATTCTCGAGACAATGTAGTGTAGAACTCACCAAACTGCAGCATGTCGCAGACATCGTGCAGCGCGCGCTGCGTGTCGAGCACGAGGTTGCGCAGCGTGCGCGTGCGCGCGCCCACACGCCGCCACCACGCGGACCCACCCGCCATCACGAACAACAGCCAGTGGGGGGCTCATGCGGTGATGTCTGTTGGCAAAGAGTTCAGTTTTTAATGATGTGCAACTATGAAATATTGGTCCTATAGGATATCATTTGTTTGAGCTTGAATAATTCTCATTGAACAGACTAAATCCGAATTGTTTCATTAGTTAGCACGACTCTTTCAAACATATTTGTTTGTTGTTGTGCTGCCGTCTTCCCTCTAAGAAATTATTATTGTTCATAATGGACAACCGTATACGTTTATGTATCAGCTTTAGTTCGCGGCTTCGCCCGCGTGCAAGTTTGTCCCCAAAAGTCCTGCTATACTTTTTCCCGTGATAAAAAGTCTATGTTCTTTCCACGATCTGAAACTATCTCCAGACTACATTTTATTGAAATCCGTTAATTAGTTTTTGAGTTAATCACGTTAAGACAGACAGACACGGCGGGGGACTTTGTAATATGAGAGAATTTACGAATTGATGCGAAACGGGCGTGTAATTACGTTGGCCAGAAGATTGATTGCTTCAGGCCAAATTAAAATACCATTTTGTTACAGACCTGACCTTCTAATAATCACATGACAAGGAACACTGGGCTGTAACAGATGTTTAGGAGAGGACATACTGATATTTGCCAAAGTGAAAGCTAATGCAAACACATTAATATTCGTGAGTGCATAATATACAGGTTGGGTAAATGATAATTAACTGATCACATAATATAACGCCTGTATCAATAGGGTAAGCAGAGATTATATTTCGAATACATTTATCTTTTGCAACGGCTTCCTTCGATATTAGGGCGGATGGTTGCAGTGACGAAGGGTCGATATGACCCAATTCCTGCCGTCTTCCCTTCCCACTTGTGTAAGTTCTAATTGCATTTAGAACGATTTGCAGAACGTATTATTCAACCACCTATATGTTGTGTCAAGTAAACTTCACCCTATAGCAATTGTTGGCAGGCAGTTGTCATTTGGAACAATTGAAACAGGCCTGTCTTTTTCCTCGGGTGCAGGGGCGTACCACCCAGGCTCTTGGACATATGGAGCACAATATGTCACAGATTCTGGCTTCAACACACACACAACATCACGCATTTATTTATTATCCTCAAAGGGGTATGCAGAGGCGCAACTAGAGCACCCACTTTCCGCCATGTATATTCCGACCAAAGATGTGATAGTTGGGCACAAATTCCAGACTCCGGGCTGATACTGAGCAGAAAAACTTAAATATCACTTTACCCGACCCGGGATTCGAACCCAGGAACTTAGAGCGCTGCCGTACCGCGCAAGCAGTATAACTACGCCACCAAGGCAGTCCGACTTCAACGTCACCATCACTATAGTCGTAAACAAAAAATTGGATTGAAAGATAAACACAGCTTACTTAATATAATGGCAAACGAGATACGATGCGCGTCCTTTAACGGTTGGATTATCCAGGATTCACTGGATGTCTACCGGCTGACCCCGAGACACAAGTAGTCGTCTCTACGTAGTCGGATGATCACTTGTTACAGGTTTGTTATGATACTCAACCTGTTTTATCACCGTATATCAGACTCAGTAGTTAAGACATTAGGGTTTATTTCACATTGTTCGAACACCAATCGTCGATATAACGCGACCATATACAAATGTCAAGCTATTCAAACTTTTATTCAGATGAATTTAAATAACATGTTACTGTTATGTAAAATTGATACATATTACAAAGGTGCAAATACGTACAAGACAGTGGGTTTATTCTATGAATTGAGAACAATACCATCTCTCAGTCCAGAACGTACGCTTCGGGACGTTGGATAACTGAGGATGGTTCGGGACGTTGCTTTACTAGCTTCTAAATAAACGGTACACAAGAGTACATTCAGTTAAACTGCTAAATGGATGTTAACTAACGGATATTTACGTAAGCTAGTGAAATAGGTTCGTGTGGAATCGGGACTATATGAAAATAACAATATGTAATATTTCTACAGTGGATTGACTGGCCCGTTCAGTAGTACCACTGACTCACTGAAACCGTGAAGTAATTGCTGTTGAGTTTTGATAAACGATTTCTGGAACCACGTACAAGGTTTTCACTTTTAATCTCTATTATTTTCCTTAAGACCGATAGAGTGTACAAAAGTGAGTGTTTAAGAAGTTATTTCGTTGATATTACCGTGAGAGACTATTCATTTTGTAAATTGATTGATGGTATAAATTAATATTATCGGATTAATAAATTATATTACCATCTTATATTTTGTATCTACATTCAATGAAATAAAATATGATTATGATTTAGGCTCGTAGAGGTCACGTAACATTCAAAAAAACAAACATAACATTTCAACCAGGCCGACATAATTGTGGCAACTGGCGAGGGTTAATCTCTCTTCAGTCGTTACTCTATCTGGTCCCTACTCCACTTACCATCAGGTTGAATGGGGTCTATTTTCAGTAGACAAGAAAAAAAGAGCAAACAAAAAAACATCATCAGGTAGGTACCGGTCTATCTCTTAGATGTACGGTATAAAAACTACTAATTCCTATACATTCTATTCAATTCAAAAAGCAACCAAAAAATGTTAATGTTAATCAAATTAAGACCAGCTCTAACTAAATTTAACTACGCAGTTGATTCGAGAGAGTCGCTGACTCATAATCATCTGTCAATTGGCAAAAAATAGCGCGCAAATACATATTCATACTTGTGGCTTCGATACAGAGAAAGGCTTTTCTCGGAATATTTTATAACACAAACAATAACATCACGCTGTTATCCCTAAAAGGTAGGAAGACACAACCAGGGCACTCACTTTTCGCTATGTATGTTCATCCGTGTGTTAAAGTGGGAGCCTATCGCCATATCGAACATTTATCCTACTAATATTAAAAATGTGAGAGTTCGATAAAATGTTAGTATATTTGTTAAAAGTAAGCTCAAAAACAACTGAACGTCTTTGGATGGCATTTGGTATACGGGTAAACCATGACCTAGATCAACACGGAGGATACTTCTTTAGTAGGTAGGTATTAATGCAATTTTTTAAATAGTGTGTTTCATGCGGCGAAGTCGTATCGAACACCTAATAGCCAATATTAATTAGTGTAGTTTTCGATTTAGTTCAGCTGTTGTTAATATTACCTCCTAGAAACTCAACACAAAAGATATTTTTTTAGTAATAGCAGAGGTCATACGTGACTTACCATACTCAAAGATCCTCCCTGAGGCCTTATACTCCGATAGCACAAACTAGTAACAAGGCAGTGTTATCTTCGTTAAATTAGTGTGGAATAGACTTCCGTATGCCCATGCGCCGTAATGCGATGAGGACCCTGTCAAAATAACGTGTGCCATAGGGAATCAGAATTTAATCCCACGCCTGGCTTTTTACAAAAGGAACAACCAGACCTTCACCATAAAATAAGTATAAAATGCAGTATGTTTTTATATGTATATTGCGCATTATCTTTAACGGCACCCTGTGTAAATATAACGGAAATCCTTGACAATATTCAGTACATCTGTGCTACACCAGCGCAATATAAAATAAAAATATTATAGCAAAACATGTACAGTTACATCCGAAACAAAACTAGAGACAGCAAATAGTGAATGTCCATAACCCTGGCGCCCAAGAGATGTCGTATGACATGACATCGAATACCACTGACGTGACTAACAGCCATAAAATATTTGACACTAATGATATGAATGACATGACTAACAAGAATGTCATAGTTGATATTGTTGAATTTAGTTTGTGAATTTTGCGCATTTTAATGCTCGCTCACACTTTGTTTTTTTTTCTCTAATCGGTGACATTATAGCGACCGCATTGCTTTGGTACGAAATAAATTAAATAGATCAATATTTTCAGTTTACTGGTATTTAATTTATCAGATACTAATGACATGACTAACAGGTATGGCTTTAGTGACGCTAATGACATGATTAACAGGAATTGCATTATTGACGCTAATGACATGACTCGTACCTGTTAACTGTCAGCATTACATTGGCCTGCTTTATTGTTATTTCGCCTTACTTCGAAACAAGATTCGCTCAACTAGACCACTATGAGTAATGTTTTTTTCACCATGAGTCGGTCGCAAATCGAAATCTAGTTTGATATACACGATACTTTCGCGTGTTCATACGTTCAGTTTTTTTTAATTAAATTAGTATATTTGCATGCGATTTATATCTAAGTTGTGAACATAAAATTCGTATATTTTTTTAAAGATAAACAAGGAATACCACATCATACATATTAATAAAGTCAAAAACATAAACGAAACATTCTGATGATTTCTTATGTTTACGCGAATGTTAGACATTGAAAATAAAACTATTTAACGGATTTTTTCGCGGTTTTTATATTATCATTTTCTCCCGACGTTGCGAAGACTTTGCAGCCTTCATGGTCACGGGGGGGACTGCGGTGTTGTTCATCCGGAAAGTCAAAGTTACAATATCTACCTACATTTTACAAATACACATTTTTTTTTATTTTAGCTGTTGACGAAACATTTTGCTCAAACAATTTCTCGCATATTTGCCATAATGCCTAAATAAAACAAAGTAACTTTTGATTTACCAATAGGACCTGGTTTTGATGTTATTTAAATTCCAGAAAAAAACCGTTAAGAGTTTCGCACCGCCGGCACCACGAGACGCTAGTGTCAAAGAAAAATATTCAAATCGATATATTGAATATAAATTTTCCCCGTTTCTACAACATTTTTCGTTACTACTCCGCTCCAATAGTCATAGCGAGATATTTTAGCCTATAGCCTTCCTCGATAAATGGGCTATCCAACACTAAAAGAATTTTTCAATTCGAACCAGTAGTTCCTGAGGTTAGCGCGTTCAAACAAACAAACTCTTTAGCTTTATATAATAGTATAGATTAGATGTGTTAAAACCCAGTTAACCTTAGACCGGGAAGAACAATGCATCCTCACTACCGATTATGGGCATTGGGCAGGTGTACACAAATAATGCTTTATATCTGAGTTCCGCCTGCGTGGAAATATTTTCTAAGAATATCACCAAACGCTTACCGGGATCTACAGCAAAACTTGTCCAGGATGTTCTAAATATTATGCCAAATTTCATCTAATCCATTCCATAATTTACATCTGACAAACAAAATTTAAAATGTAACGAACTTTCACATTTTTTATATTAAGTCTAGTAGGAAAAAAAAGTTTTTGTTACCTCATAATACCACCCACCACATACCACCTAAAAGGTCGGCAACGTATCTCTACGCGCACTCGTCTAGCAGATGTTCATTAGGCGTCGGTGATCACTTACCATCAGGTGAACCGTAATATGTTCCTTTGCCCCGTATATGAGAAAAGAGGAAACAAAATCGAAATCTGGAGTTTGATCCTCTAGGGCTGTAACCAAGATGCCTTTTTACAAGATCCCCCCATCACTTCTTCATCGTACTTTTGATACAAAGAGGACATTACACATGTAATAATTTCTATTTATTTAAGAAAGCATAGCAGTAGCACATGCATTAGTGTATTACAATATTAGTTTATAAGAAATAGCAAATTCTGATGCACCTGCTTATTTAAGGTGTGTACAGCATTCACAATATTATATTAAACACTGTTGTATTTCACAATATTCCAAATATAAAAGAGCAACTAATAGTCACATACAAAATAAAAATAAAGAAATTATATTACACAAGTTAGATTTCACTCTTCGGCTTTTTGATGATAATTATCTCAAAGTTTGTGAATGAAAACAATATAAATCGTTAACAGTAACATTATGTGGAAATAACCTAACCTAACGATAGATGTATTTTTAGGATATAATTTCTAATTTTTCATTTTTTTATTATCTACTGGCGGTAACGTGTAAGCAAGGCATTTTGGCTAAGGCCCTGTTGAAACTGTATAGTAGCAAAGAGTATAAACCAAACAATAATAACCAATGTGAGCTAGTACTGGCAGTATGCCGCTTTAAATTTAGAAATTGTATACGTCTATTTTGTCATTGTCTAGTCTTTACTGTTCTCAATAAATCCACTAATCTTTTTACAATCCTAAGTTATTTCTTTCATAATCCATCAGGCCTCTGTTCAGACAACTCTTGTTTGGTTGTTTATAACAAGATATGCTCAGCACTGGAGCACCACAAAACATCAGGCAGCCGATATCCTTGAGCAATACCTTTGAACTTGTCTGGACACCAACAAAAAATCTAAACACAAAATTACGCGTGTTCTAAAAGTCTGTACTGTCCGTAACCATTTATTATAAAGCAATTACGTTAATGAATGCCTTTGTATTCGACAATACGTTAAACCTGTTGACTGTTTAAAATATAAAAACTAATTAATTTTGACCTTAAGTCCTATTTTGTTTGGTTCAAAGTACTTTAACAAGCTTTTCTATATTATCATTGTGCTGACATTACAAATGCAAGTGAATGTGAGAATGTTTCTTACAAGTATATGAAGATACTGTATTAAATAAAACTATTTTACGGATTTTATCGCGTTTTTTTGTATTATAATTATCCCCCGACATTTCGAAGACTTTTCAGCCTTCGTAACCACGAAAATAATTTATTTTATATCTATTATATGTCTGTATAGTTTTATTTTAATATCTAACATTCGCGTAAACATAAGAAATCATTAAGATACTGTATTTTAACTTGAAGGATTTCCCGTAATTATATAATATAGGCTATATTTTATTTCAACAAGCTTGATACCCTACCAAGTTCGCGCAGCATTATCTACACATAATATAAAACAAAGTCCCCAAAAGCTGTCTGTCTGTATGTGATCGATTTTCCCAAAATCGATCAGAATGGATTTTTATGAAATTTGGTATGGAGATAGTTTAAGACCCTGGTAAAGTTATGGACTACTTTCTATCCCCGGAAAATATATAGCGGGACTTTTATCCCAGAAAACTCCTTCACGCGTGTGAAGCCGCCGGGCACAGCTCTAGTATTATACATAAAAACTTCCAGATACGTTAACATCAGTAATATTTTAATAGTTTATACATACGCGTCTCGACAAAATAAACGCAAGCTACAAAATTTATAGAAGTCAACTTGCCAATTTTTTACTCGGTAAACATCGGTTGAGGAAATCAACTCCAAAAAGTTTTCTTGTTAATCTAAACATTGTTTAATACGCCTCCTCGAGCAAGTGGCCTTGAGCTATTGTTCCCTACTTAGCGACGCACGAGCTACGAACGGGAATATTCAATGATTCATAAATAATTGCTCAGAAAAATTGCTTTTGAAAATCTTATTTTTTTTTACGTTATTTAAGGAAAGCTTACAGAACCCCCTTATTCATAGATGTTTATTTTCTATGGACGGAGTAAAGCTGTGATAATGTGACATAGGGCCGTTGCGACTGGCTAATATTCAGATACAACAATATTAGCCAATCACAATTGTCAGCACTGAAAAACAGACTTGTTATCACAGCTTTTCTCTGTCCTTAGATAAATAACGACTATGAATAAGGGGTAATAATAAATAAGGAAGTGACTTTCATCAATAAGTAAAATTAAGTTGCTAATTACAAGATCTAATTAAGAGTGTAAAAATATGCATTACAGTGATTAAGAACATTCACAACCAGAGTGCACAAATCAACGATGATGATGATGCCACTTATATACTACTAATAAGCTAGGATAATAAAAGCAAAATAACGAAAAAATCTAGCATTTAATGTACCAAAATATCCCTCATTAATTCGCCTATTAAATATAGTTAGCTGGTGATAGTATATATCCGACCACAAAGCGACCAGCGTATACAAGCACCCGTCATAGTGCCCCACGTGTGTCGCGTTTCGTGATCAGCCTGTATATATCCCGTTCCAAAAGACCGGCATAATTGTGTCGACTGTTGAAGGGTAATCATTTCTCGTCAGTCAACATGCTATCCTGCACTCTACTTACCATCAGGTGCAGCGGGGTCACTTTTTGCCCTACCTATATGAAAAAGTGTACTAAAGTATTATGTGTACTTTTAAAGAGAATATGCACGGATTTAAATATTTTATTGACCTAATAGGCCGTTTTATTGAAATCCAGTGGTGTGTTTAGTGGCTCTCCTATGAACTCAGCATGTACTGAGATGGCCATCTAGTTGCCAAGATGTGAGCGTACGTCTTTGTCAAACGTTTACTTTCATTTCTTATTATAAATATCTACCGATTTTGTTACATTTTCCTCCTACCTCATTGGCAATAAAAAATTCTTTCTTTCTATTTTCCTTATGAAACTAATGAAACTATATCCACACAATTGAAACAACAAAGTTAAGTGTTATAAATTTTGAATAGATATATTTTAAAAACTATATAGAGTAGTATTAAGTCTATTGCGATACGGGCCTGGAGCCTAATGCAATGGCCGCCGCGCCGTGAACTGATGTCGTATGTTCTTGTATCGTGTTTAATAAATAAATAAACTAAAATAAACGAAATAAACTATTAGCGCGCCCTTTTTCTGGGGGGAGGCAGTTAATACCCTTTTGCTATTTAAAAATTCGAACATTCGCCTACACCAAAGATATAGATGCCTATTGCCTAGAGCCGCATGATGTGGTTCGATAAACTAGCTGTTTCCCGTGACGTCACACACTTTGCTGATAACTCTTGTACCAATGTTAGCACGCAGTGAATGAAAGTTATAAAGGCACTCATTTATCCGGAAGGTAGGCAGAGATGAGAAAATACGTAATTTTGCGGTAAATTTTATTAAAAATGTTTTTGTTTTTTGCAAGCTACAAGAAGCGTACACGCAACTATATCATGTCAGCTTGGTAGTAGAATACACAATACAGTGTTGCCAGAATCTAGGACGCTAAGTAAGGAACCTAATATAATATTAATTATAGGACTATTTACTGTCATGTTATTTTTTTAAATATATTTTTATACCTCGTAAATATATATTATTGAATGTAGGTAAATATATTATATTTTGTCTTTATTATCACAGTTGTAACAATCAAAAAGACAATTTATAATATTTATATTATGTCGACCGGGTCAATTAACTAAATATATTATTCTTCGACCGAGTCAATGAACTATTTCATAAATATTTTTGTCTTTAAAACCGATATTATAATTTAGGTAAAAGTCCATTGGTGGGTACAGAACTCTGCTACGGAAGGGTTTAGGCCTATATCCAACAATGAACAAAGGATGAAATTTTCCCTAAGGAACTCGATGCAACTTATAATTACTAATAATAGCATAAATGAAATCTGTAAATCGTTCTAATGATTATAATTAGATTTTACATCAATTACGAAAACCCAGCAAGGATCGGATTATATGGACCCTTCGCCATTATTGCCCAACTGACCTCATTACTTGTACGAATTGGAAGACTTCACATACTATCGATATGCTACTGAGAAATCTCAAGCATTACAGCAATTATCCTTACATATAAAAGAATGTCTCCTACCGCGTCTTTATGTCTGAACACGCTAAACCCCAAAACCTAGCTAACAGATTTCTATGTTTGGTATGGATATAGTTTGAGACCCTTATGACTGGTTTTGCTTCTCTAGAAGCAGTCATGACCCTTCAGGGACGGTTTCGCGCAGCTATCTCAGTGCAACAAGATACCCCGGGGCCATCCCGTATGCACCGATGAAGGCTCCGCGGGCTTTGGTTGGTATGCCGGTGTAGGATATAAAGGTGTAGAGACTCGGTCCAATGCTCGCTCGAATGCTTTACTCCCAAGTGTCGACATTGGGCCGTAACACCAATGAAACCAACATAACCATGTGGTGGTAGCGATAACGCGTTCTTCATCATCATCAGCCGCAGGACGTCCACTGCTGAATATGGGCCTCCCCCAAAGATTTTCAGATCGCCCCATGGAAGCGGCCCTCATCCAGCGACCTCCTACGACTTATTAAGTCATCTGTCCACCTCATAGGTGGACGTCCGACGCCGCGCTTGCCAGTTCGTGACCACTCCAGAACCTTCTCGCCCCATCGGCCATCAGTTCTATCGCGTTTTTACCTCAGGAGAAAAAAAAAGTCATGACCCTTAACATCAGTGTCCCTTGTCATTCAGTTACAAAAAAATGCTTATCAATCTGAATCATCCCTAGCTATTGGCGTGCATTGTGCAAGGAATGACATCACGGCGGCCATATTGTTGTTCGTAAGGTAAGGGTTATCACTCTGAACTTCGTCTCGGCCCGGAGTTACAATGTAGACGGCGAGGTTACTGATAAAGGGTTGTTGTTGGCATTTACACGAACTACTCGCCCGGACAGACGTCCTGACCGTTATTTTAAAATAATACTACTATATGCTGCCTACTGCGCAGCACGGGCCTCCTCAACTACTGAGAAGAGTTGGGTTTTACAATACAGCCCTGTATATACTGCCCAGTGTTGAGCCCAGGCCTCCTCTGTTACCGAGAGGGGACAGCCTTATTCCACTACGCTGGCCTAGTGTGAGCACACTTCACATACCTTCGAAATTCTTTGATATGTGTTTCCTCGCGATGTGTTTCTTTAGCTGTAAAGCGAGAGATGATTGATAGAGAGACTTTTAGAGACTTTCCCGCCCTCACACCCACCATTACAACACCTGTAAGCCAGGATCAGTAGTGGCACGCATTTTATGACACCGAGCAGTGAAGCTCGGCGAGTCTCAGGGAAAACTAATATGTCATTATCCTGCAACGAAATTAACCAAATAGGAAGATAGGGAGGAGTTGGAAATATTAATTGTTCACTTCCCTCCAATGCAATGATTGATAAACAAAAGTGCGCGATAACCTACTTGGGAATGGAACACAGTCTAGAAAAAGTCTGCAGGTCTGAATTCCAAGGCACACACCTCTTGCCGCCCTTTTTATTGCATTATCATACAAACATGCAACACAACTGATGATTCAAATTGCTTAACGGAAATCGAACTTAAAACGCCACGATTCACAACCCTGGAACGTTAGCGATAACCAACACATGTGAGATATGACCTATGTGCCCATTATCCGTATCAGTTTGTACTTTTACAAGATTGTCTATAGTTACCACTGCTCTGTCGGTTTCTATCGCCAAGCTTATTTTTTTGTACCGGCAATGTCACTCCACTGCACCTTATAGTAAGTGGATGTATAATTCAAATGACTTTATTATCGATTAGCTATTGCTCGCGACTTCGCCTGCGTGCAGGAGTTTTCTGGGATAAAAGTAGCCTATAATCTTCCCAGGGTCAACTACTTTTTAGAACTATTTAACACAAAAAATTCTACGGTACATCATCTTTGTCTAGCTCCAACGGTTTAGGCAGCGTACGCCAAGATAGCAATTTTTTTCCAACTTGATATGTATCGTTATATTATGACCAAATTACACAAAATCATTATAAATTGTAGCCTATGTGTTATTCATATGTATAACCAATATTACTATACAGTTTTATCCTAAACCGTTCAGTAGTTTTTTCGTGAAAGAGGAACAAACATACATACATTCATCCTCAAGAACTTTCGTATATAATATTAGTAGGATTACTAAACTCCCGGGATAGCATCGAAGATTAAGATGGCGATTATCTATAAATAACTACTGTGATAAAGGGATGTTAAACGTGTCACGGGGAAGCCCAGTACAAACAATAATTATTGTGATTAGTCACAACTCTAATAATATAGTATGTGACGTGTAGTTACTTCGTAATTAGATTCCTATTGAACAGGGATGTCGAGTGATGTTTAATTAATTATATTGCAATAACAATATCGCCGCTTTGGCTTAGTGGGAGCGAGCTTGAACTGTTGATGTGAGGTTCGGAGTTCGAATATCATACAACTAAAATACACGGTAGAAAAAGAATTAGAAAATGTGCTCCTGAGGCGCTTGATATTGGAATTTATGTCCAACATTGCAGTCACGGGTCCCTATCACATCATAGGACTGCAATGAGCCCGACGAAGTGTGGCCGAGTCACCTTTTGGCATAACCTATCTGGAGTAAAGATATTGCTTTCGTCCCATCATTGCTAGCATCAGCCAGATGAAATCTCCAGCTGAAAATAGGTCTACGCCGAAGATTTCCAGGTGGACCTATCAAAAGCGGCCTGCATCCAGCACGTTGCTAACGACTCATCTGCCAATAACTACATGAATACAAATAGGAAAAAAATTAACAACAGAAAACGTTGTATTTATATGAACATTATTTTTAGTACATTACAAACCTGCAATTAGTTTGCGGAGAATCAGTATCAGTATGGTATCCATTGCACTTATTTTAACGTATGTTATCTACTATCCCCACACATTTAAATTTCGTCAAGCTACCTTTTATATTAATAAAAATTAGGCGCATGTCAGTCGCTCCCTAATACTACTACAGCCGACAATTACAAGCATATCATTCCTCACCCCGCGGCCCCGCACACGTCCCGCTCGTTCCGGACGTCGGCGCGGGCGATGTGTTTGATCTATGAATTCCGCGAGTTTTCATTGTTAATTATTATTTTTATTTGATGTTTTACACCAAAATCTAATTTGGTTGTTTCGGCTTTATGGTATACAAAAAATAATCTTGTATAGTATTTTATTAGAAACGTGTTTTTTGCCGGAATTAAAGTCCGAAATTTCCAGAATAATCTTCAAATCCGGGAAAGGAATACACGCGGTCGGAAGTGCATCTGCCAACCAAAGGATTGTTCATTATTTTTGTAGGATAAGCCATATCACCACTTAATACGGAAGGTGCATGAAACTAAGGCAATTGCGCGAAGAGATAAGGGACGAGGGATCGCTCGTGAGTAAGTTGGCATTATTCTGGATTTTCCCGAGATATAAAAGTTCCAACACCAGTTTTCAAAACGTATCTACTATCTAGGTCAAAGAACTCTAATATTATATAGAGTGGACATTGGGAAGATTGTCATACAAAAATTTTGCACTTACATATATGTGTGATGGTTACTCAGTCTACAGTGAAATAGCCAAACACCAATATAAAATACTTCATATTTTTTCCATATCATTATTTGCACGTTATTAATGCGAATATTAACATATTTTCTGTAAATATATTATGTTTGTAATATCTAAGGACGCTGTGACATCTTGTCATACGGAAATTTCAAATAAGACAGTGATTTATTAATATACCTATTAGTAATTTTTAGAGCAAAAAATTTTGCCCTGATGTCCCTATAACTAATTATATAGTTTAATGTCTTTGATCTAGGCAAAAACTTTACTTTGTATACTGTAGAGCCACCATAGGTACGTTATGTCGTATATGAGCCAGGGTTTCAAAGATGGAATTCTCATGTCGAGCAACACTTAGGTGTTTCCAGTACTTTCCGGAACTAAATCCCCAAAATATTTTGACGTCAGCTCAAGCAGTGATTACATCATACCAGATGGATATCTGGTCTGATGTAATCACTGTTAGGAATAACAGATAAACCCAATTACTCATGAGCGGGAATCAAACCAGAGACCTGGTGATTCAGTCAGAGCAATATGATACATGTTTCAGTACACTATCATTGTATCTGGTTTCAAATAGGCCGGCATATTTGTGTCGACTAGCGAGGTATTTAAACATCCCTAATAAGCAACACTACCTTACTTACATACTTTAATACTTAATAAAAAAAAATCTAATTCAATGAGAGACAATTTGTTTTTTATAAAACACTTCTGTTAGTGGAAAAGTCTTTTATACAACTGAGCACCATTGATTGTTACAAAAATAAAGTTTATAAAGATATGAGGTCTATAGAAGAATGTAAGACTCTGAATTAGCCCAGCAGATTAGCAACTGAATATGTAAGGGGGCAGAGAACAGAGGGGGTGCAAAAGTTCTCAATGTTAATGGTCACATTGTGGCGTCTACTCGAGTCCAGTAGCCAATGCAACCACGTGGTATCCACATTTAACTGTGTGCCTATAGCCATGCCAAATTTCCCCATGTGGCCAGCCACTAAGCAGACAAGAATTGCCTCGAAGAGGAGACCACAAATAGGCAAGCGCAGTGTTAGAAGTCCTCCTACGAGGTGGACTGATGATGTCATCAAGGTCACAAGGCTGGATGTAAGCGTGTTGTAACAATTTGATCAGATAACCTAATTTTATTTGCCTAGACTAGGAATCAAATATACAACTTCATTAGTTATTTATTAAACAATGTTTCTAAAAATATAATAATGATGCAACTCTTGAAATTTATAATCTACACTAAAAATAAAACATACCAATATCTGCCCTGTAGATAAAGTATAGACATAATATTACTATCTAAATTATATTATGCTTACAAGATCAACAGAATTAAGGTGTAATTTTACAAGTTCTCATGTAATGCAACAGTTTGTATGGAAAACCATTGCTCTGTCTATTTTTGACAACAAGTACAAACACATATTAGGTTCCAGTTTGCAGGCTATACAAGGCTATCCCTTCATACCCACCACTGCAACTCTTGCAAGCCAGGCTTTGCTTTTGTACATGTTTTGACACTCACTATGAAACTCGCTGAGTTTAAAAGTAAAAGTTCAGGGGACTAAATGTTCAGTATAGCTGCAATTGACAGATAAGGCAAGAAAGTACTAAGCATTATAAGACTTATCATTCAATGTCTGAAGATGTTGAGCCCAAATAACATGCTTCTTTTACAAATCAATGTTATCCAGCCCAAGAGGTTACAAAATCTCATCTCCACATTCAATTATAAAACAATACTTCTTATTGTTTCCAATTACATTTATCACAATGCATTGTCTTTAATTATTTAATGTATTGTAATCTTTTAAGCATACTCGGAACTTTTATTACAATTTAAAAAACAAAGACTTCAATGTCAAATGGTATTTTTCCAATTTAACTCAATTACTCAGCTGGCAATGAACTCAACAAAAGACGTCATCTTTTATATCTTTCTTATTACCAGTGGCAAGGGGTGATATTTTTAAAAAGGTAACCCGGTAAGTACATGCCTTAGTTAACATATTGCGGCCAATTTCGTAGAAAACAAATACTAAGACAAACATAAATAAACATAAAAGGGAAGCTGGTGGGAATCAGATTGTATGGATGCTTAGCCATTGCTCATTATGCATTACAGAAGTGTCTCTCTGTGTGCCGAGCCGTAAGTGTGCTGGGATAGACAGTGGCACTCATTTGCCCAATAGTGGAGCTCAATGAGCCTCTGGCTACCATTAACTAATACTAGACTCAAAAAATAATCTAGTTTTCAGATTCCATAGCAGTTTTGGTTTACTCCCAAATACTGCAGCCTTGATGATGTTAAAAAAATGTTTTCAGATGACCAACACTTTCTGTGACCATGGAGTCTATAATCTTCAAAAACATCAGGAGAAAATATAAACTAAAAACCAAAATCAAGGCTTATAACAAATTATATCTTGAAATCTAAAATCCACATAAACATAAGAACATAATACTAGGTTCAAAAATCATGAAATATAAAATCTATAAAATTATTTTGAAATTCTTGTCAGTTACCCTTTAAAGTCACAAAGTCTAATAATGGCAGAGACTTGTACAAATGCTAGTACTAAATACACCCAACTCAATGGTGGGTTTCAAGTATAAATAGTCCATTGAAATGTTATATTTTTTAGGCCTTACCTTGCGTTTTTTAGAGGACGCAATTTTATTTTTTTGATGTGTAGGGGGGGTCAGTCTAAAGCTAAAACCAAGTTTGTGGGGTCGCCACCCTTGTCCCACGACCGCCATCTTGAAAATAGGGGTTGAAATGGTTTTACGATGTATCTCTTAAACTATTTATCTGAAAAAAATATACCAACATTTTTTGTTGCAAATTAAATTCTCTACAACTTTGGTCTAGTAACTTTTTGTTGTAGAACTATAAATAAAAAAGTTATAAGCGAAAATTTTAAGAAATTCAATGTTAAGCAATGTCCATTGCAACGTCATGAGAATGTGTGTTTATAAGGTTCATAATACTTTTTTTTGTACTCTCATTTATACCCAAATACCCAAGGGACCATTAGGGAGCAAAAGAACATCTGCTTGCTATTATTATTATTATTTCTAACCTCTCGTATTGTAAGAATAGCTGATAATATTGTGTTGAAGTTGTCGTTTAACTTATATCTTTTAGTTGTGCTACATATTTCGTCGCGGATGTATTTTATTCTGTTTTTAATTGTGAAGACGATTTCGGATGATTTTAGACACGATTTTAACTTTAGTGAGAACTATTATTTTTATTAGCTTTTTGACTTTTAAAAGTCTTTTAAAGCACAGCACAACTAAAAGATATAAGTTGAATGACAACTTCAACACAATATTATCAGCTATTCTTACAATAAGAAAGGTTAGAAATAATAATAATAATAGCAGGCAGATGTTCTTTTGTTCCCTAATGGTCCCTCGGGTATTTGTGTATTATTAAGAGTACAAAAAAAGTATTATGAACCTAATAAACACACGTTCTGATGACGTTGCAATGGACATTGCTTAACATTGAATTTCTTAACATTTTCGCTTATAACTTTTTTATTTATAGTTCTACGACAAAAAGTTACTGAACCAAAGTTGTAGAGAATTTAATTTGCAACAAAAAATGTTCATACATTTTTTTTGTCAGATAAATAGTTTAAGAGATACATCGTAAAACCATTTCAACCCCTATTTTCAAGATGGCGGCCGTGGGACAAGGGTGGCGACCCCCACAAACTTGGTTTTAGCTTTAGACTGACCCCCCTACACTTCAAAAAAATAAAATTGCATCCTCTAAAAAACGAAACCGTAAATGCAACTTTTCAATGGACTAAAAGGTATTTTAGATTTATGCTTTCGTACCTCAACATGATCCAATACAAACATTTACATATCACATATACACTCTCATTCGTAACATTTACTGACCATCAATACACAGATAAGATACATAGAGACCAAGGAGTATTTATAAACAACTTTTTTATACTTATCTAGTGTCATAATTTGAACAAATATTTGTTACACCTGGACATTATCTAATACTGGCCAATGCAAGCCACTTTCACACTTATTGGTTCAAAGAAATCTTCCGAACAGGATAGTAAGCCCGTAACTAGTTAAAACTAGTTACATAAATCTATTTATAACAAGTAAATAATGTACGCCCGTCTTGAAAGGCCGCATATAAAAATGGAGGTACTTCGAAAATAAATAATAAAGCTTAAAACCGTAAAAGGACTTCAATATGCACACCGTTCCAAATTCAAATGCATAACGAAAAAAAAATACAAATAAAGGTCGCATTACAACATACCAACTCACCGAATGTGTAAACGAATGAATAAATCCTATAATTTCACACAATTGCACCCACTTTTCACTTGTAACACACGAAATAAAATGTCCCCGCGTTTGTAGAACGGTCTCGTTTGCTAATTAACGTTGCACTGCACACTTATTGCATGTTGTTGTTGGAGTTTTAAATGAAATTAGCACAAGGAAAGTGAAAACCAAACAAAAATACAACGTATGTGGTATCAGGTATGTACTAGTTGACAGTTGTACTATATGTGACAGTTATGCGAATGACAAATGACAACTACTGAGATATGTTGCCAGGAATAGGTTTATAAATATTGTTATTCATAAATACAAAAATATTTCCATACCTTATACATAACTGTTAGTTTTAGATATTATTTAATTTACCTGAAATAATACCCATCAAATGGCAATAAGACATAAAGCCTAACATATTATTATGGTTTTCAGGTAAATATTGATATTATAACTAATATTCACCCATTACTAATAATAATTACACATTTTCAATAATTACTTATATTACTGCTATAATCTACTTTATAAATTAATCATAATAGATGGGAGACGATATTTTAAGAGTCCTAATTTTATTATTAATTTCCCACAACGTGATTATATTTTCGAGAAGAAATTCCGGATTTTTGTATACACGTCATAATTTTGCAACACTATTCGTTCACTTCAACTACGTTTTATTAGTGCTTGGATGGAATAAAATAGGCTGGATTATAAATTTAAAAACAACGATTGGGATTAAATTTTATTTATAACACAATGTTTATAATTAAAATATAAATTTCAATATAAATATTATTTAGTTATGTAGATTTTTTTTACTATTATTTCAATTTTTAAATATTCACACTATTATTTTTGGATAGATTTAATCTCATTTATCTAAACTCATATCAATCAAATACGCTCGGCACGTCACGAAGATAACAAAATTTACATAATTCCTAAGATAAAAGGAGATAACAGCCACGCCACCTGCCCTCAACGTCAAACAACTACACGGCTTCGATAAGTCAGCGTTAAAATTTCGGCCGCTAGGTGTCCACGCATGACCCAGTTACCTCACCCATTAAAAATAGCGGGCGACAATAGCTCAAACACTATTTATAGTCGGTATCATTTTAAAATATCAAATCACAATATTCTTATCGTGGTGGTGTTTTAGTGCGGAACGCGCGCGGCCACCGGCGGCCGACAGCGCAACGCATCGACACGGGCCTACTCCATACGGCTCCACGGTCGCGATCGATCCAGCCGCGAGTTCCACTACTGTTTTTTTCAATCGCGCTTAGTTATCGCTAGAATTTTAGTTTAGTAAACAAGGGAACATGAATTAGTGTTAATCATGGAGAATATTAAACGGTACATTAGGAGTGAGTCTGCGAGTTGTGCACACATGGTCGAGGAGACTGCCGCGAACAATAGGAAGAGTGCGGACCCTCACGAGAAGCTGAAGGCTTTGTTGAACTCACCTGAGGAGGATACCGACGACACGCTGCCGCCCTCCGACGCGCCCAAGTTTGGCACTGTGATCCACAACAGGATATTCGTGGGGGGTTTCTCGCTGACAACCACGGATGAAGACCTGTGGAAGTTCTTCTCGACGTTCGCGACGGTGACGGCCGCGAGGGTCATCTACGACCGGGCAGGCGTGTCCAAGTGCTACGGGTTCGTGACCTTCGCCAGCCCGCGCGTGGCCAGGCTCATCGTCAAACAGGTCAGTGTAAATCCGTGGTCACCACTCCGTGAACTTTGACATACGACAATGACCCATCTCGCTTTGTTCTAAATATAAATCGACTTTCTCTCATTAAATTGCGTTTGAAACTTTAATCACATACAATTTATGTGTGATTAGCCATACAACGCCTTTTTTCATGTTCATATATTAGGTCCAAATAATATTCCGCCGTGGGTGAAGTAGATGATAAAGGTATTCATAAAATATATGGATATTTTTTTATGAAAAACGAGGTTCACCTAAGTCTCGCTCACTCGTTACGCTCGATGCTTCAAACAAAAGAAAATCTGAGAACGACAACTATTAACCGAATGGGATATTAATAAAATCATTTTACTTATAAAATGGTATGAGAACATGTCTATTTAATGAAATATTTTTTTACCTGCCTAAAAACGGAACCAATTAAAAATATTTTATTTTAATGAAGCAAACACTTTATAGTAAGTAGGTAGTTTATTGTTAGTCAATTATTCACATTTTATTAGGTAATATTTATGTTCAAAATTTAATCCTCGAATTCAATAAATTTGTAACACATTATAGATACAGTTTATTCTTCTACTTTTCTATTATGAACTTTTAATATGCCAAATCTAACTGCTCCGTACGCGTAATGCTCTTAAAAGGTGTGTTTCTCTTTGTGTATTAATAATAATATATATAGTATATACGTCTATATAAAATACAAAGTATTCCCAAAAGTATTACCTACTATTGAGTTGAATTGCAAATATCGCCAGACGTCGTGTCTGAGACTAGATAAATTACGATGGAAGTTTTCTGATAAATCTAGATTTATTTTAGCTTGTCTTGGGATGTGTAGCCTTTAACCGTTCAATACCCTTTGTGAGTCATGAAACCAAGGTCTTTGGTTTTGGAAAACAACTATAAAAGACCTTGAACTCTAATAAAAAGGGAAGAATTCTGTTGGTCGATCTTGACTACGACTTGAAAGGGTCTCATCTGGTACCTTTTTACCGTAACTTAGATACGAGAAAGCCACGTTTAGAGATTTTTTGCCGGTCGACATTTTCATCTACACAGCATTAACACCGGTTTCAAATAACTGCCGTAAGAACGAAAAAATAAATTTGTTTGATGGTATGATGGTTTCCTCACGATGTGAAGGAAAACATAGTGAAGAAACCTACCTGAGAAGTTCTCTATAAGAATTTTGAGTGTATGTGAAATCTGCAAAATGCAGGCTAGTAAATTGAACAAAGGCCTAATTCCTCTCAGTAGAAGAGTAGGCCTGTGCCTAGCAATGGGATAGTATATAATACAAGGCTGATATTATTATAAGCTTGACCATCGCCAACACTCACACAATACGCGAAGGAATACAACAGTTCTTGCACTGCCTGGCTGCAGAAATGGCATCATCCTAATATTGCTGGTGCTGCATGATGGGTTGGAAATAGTTGTTTAGGCCGAATTTGTAGTTTCGTTGGCAATATTCGTTTCTATGATGCAGTAACTCATGTTTTGAAAAAAAAAGAAAAATCTAGGCCTAAAACTATAATATTAAGAAGCATGTAACTTTTATCGGAACTATTTTTTTATAACGCTGGTGGTAGGATATATCCGTCCGAATAGCGACCGCCGTACACGCAGTGTTAAAACCCGCCGTAGTGGCCCATGTATTGAGTTGCGTTCCGGGATCAGCCTGTGTAAATCCGATACCAAAAGACCGATATAATTGTGTCGACTATTCACGGCTAATCATCACTCGTCAGTCGACATTCCACCGTACTCTCCTGCACTTACCATCAGGAGCAGAGACTTTCCCGCCCTCACACCCACCACTACAACTCCTGTAAGCCAGGATCAGCAGTGGCACGCATTATGACACCGAGCAGTGAAGCTCGGCGAGTCTCAGGGAAAACTAATATGTCATTATCCCGCAACGAAATTAATCAAATAGAAAGATAGGGAGGAGTTGGAAATCACCATCAGGAGCAGTGTGACCTTGCCGTGTCCAAATAAACTAAAATCAAGCCGGACTCGTACGAGAAAGACCTACCACCTACCAATGAGTACATTGCGGTACCTTACAATTTTAAGGTGAAGCAGCCCCAATGTCTCTGTCCTGTAACAGAAGTTACCCTGAGCTAAGATTGGAGGGAGCGATGGCGCGCCTAAAGCATTCACTCAAATGTGATTGAACTAAGCGACTTGCGTCAGGCAATCAATCAAATAGGAACATGATAATAAAAAAAGAAGCAACATTGTTGTGTGGTTTATAGTAAAATATAACTTAATAATTATACTTTACATTCCACAACACTGCAATATTGTCTAGAGTTTCAAAGTTTTATGCGGGCACTTTGTCGGTTGAAAGCCGTATGCCGCGTTAAAACCTTGAAGGTAAAATTTACTAATACCAAAGGTTCCATTTTAACTACTTATAATCTTCACCTGATGTCTCGAAGATGTTTCTAGAACATCTTCAACATACAGCTTCTACTGTTTGTAGCAACAAATACAAATAAATAAAATTGTCACAGGCTGATTTCTGTTCATTAAAAGTATTGAAGAAATATGAATACGGGTCTTTATTAGAGCAAGCCATAACAGTTTTTAGAAATTTTGTCCATCGGTCTGAATGTACACGCAAAACGAAATAACGACTGCATGCTGTTGAATTCGGTTTTCACCGTAGTATTACTAAAGATGTAACTTAAAATGTACGCCCCATTTTATCCCGAAAAATATAAACCGAGACTTTTATCCTGTTTTTTTTTTTCACGTGAGGGAGACGCAAATATTAGTCGCTTACTAAAATTGGTTCATGGCTTTGCCAGCGTCGAAAATTGCACCCGGAATAAAAGTACCATAAAAATTAGGCAATATAATACTATAGGCTACCACTATAAACCTTTCGCATAACACCTTAGGAAGTTTAGGAGCGGCTGAAAACCAGCGCTGCTCGGAACTACTGTCCAGGGCAGCATGAGCTGAGCCGCTTCCTTTTGCCTTTATAATTATAAAATTTTACTGTGCATTATAATAGATGTAACTAGTTAATAAGGTAATAAATGGATTTTTATTTTGTTTATTTATAATAATCGAGGGCGTGTCCAATCTATGTGCTGAATTTCATCGTAATCCGTTCAGCGGTTTCTACGACATATACGCAAACTTCTCATTTATATGGAAGTGAGTTGGTACGCCTATGAGAGTTGGTCATTTAGTCAAATAAGTACTAAAGCGACGTTTCGTCAATACAACGTGTTTTATTCAGCCTCGCCAGCTTTATGTTTGACTGATGCTTGAGAGTTAGCCTTGAGAGCCACATTGTTCGTTCTACGCATGGAATATTCGCGCTTTTGAAACATACAACAAAGACTATATTTAATTGCAGTGGAATTAAAAAAATCTAAATAATACTTATACTTAATATTTCATAAGTACTTTAAAGTAAAGAGCGGCTTTAATTCAATCGTATTTTTTATACGATTTATTATTAATCGCACATTTATATCCATATATCTTAGTGTTTGCTCTTATGGAAGTTTATTTTCATGTAACCAGTTTTGAGCACCAATTAAAAAAATCTGTGTTTGCATTCTTGACAGAAATAATATACACAGAATGAATACCTATACACATACGAGAGTATTCCTTTTACCCACACGGCTCCATTTTGAATAAACTTACCGAACAAATTATATCATAAACCATAATAGCAAATTGAATACGCACCATTTCTTTTCCTACTTCAACAATCCACATTTCTTACATTCATTATCGGTTACGATCACTTACTCAGTTGACAAACCAGACACCGTAGCCAAGACGCCTTTATACAATCGCTTATGCTAATAGACAAAAGAAGAAGAGATAACAAAAGTATGCATAGGAATAATAAGTTCTATCGGCAGACAACCACTACCTTTACCGTTGGAGTAAGCGTATTCTGGAGTGGAGACCGCGTCTTGGCAAACGTAGCGTGGGACGCCCTCTGGCCAGATGGCGAGACGACTTACAAATGGGCCGGCAGCGACTGGATGCATAAAGCAGCAGACCGGGCTCTATGGCGTACCTTGGGAGATGCCTTTGTCCAGCAGTGGACTGCAACTGGCTGATGATGGTGATGATAATGATGATCGGTAGATTCGTGTGTCTGGGCTACGGCTCCAAGTCGTTGCCTATTTTCTAATTAACGTGCTTATCTATCGGTCAATCGAAAATGATACTTAAAAACATAAACGGATGGTAGGTGATAGTTCAATCGTATGCGTGGGTCTGTCTGGATAGGCACAACTGTACCGTTTATTTCTACTGCCAATCAGCGGTGTGTTTGCACTGTTGGGTCCCGGTTTAAAGGACATTGTAGCCAGCGTAATTACTGGGCATTATGAGACTTAGCATCTATGTCTTAGGGTGACGAGCGCTGACACCACGTAGTTTTTAATTCAAAGTTCTGTATGGGTTTGCTACCGTTTATGGGCGGTCGTATTGCCTACCATAAGGCCAACAGACTCCTCTCGTCATTCAGTTGCAATAAAAGAAACACATATACTAGTATAATCTACCAAATAAAAATAGGATTCTTTTTACCCCTAATTGCCACATCGACCTCGCTCCAAACAAAACATCTAAATAACGTACGAATGGTCCGAACCTAAAAAAAGACCGGACTGATCTTTATTACCTAGAACAAAGCGAGTACTAGAAAAACTGTAATTGAAAATAGCACGAACATTGTAAGCTTTTACGTACGGAACTAGTATTTTACGTATTTTAATAAAGCTACTGGTGAGGGAACAATATTATTCATGATAGGTTGGAAATAGTTATTTTGGCCGAATTTATAGCTTCGTTAGCAATACTTGTTTCTATGATGCAGTAAATCATGTTCAGAAAAATAAAAGTCTACGTCTCGTTTTAGGTAAAACCATAATATTAAGAAGCATGTTGGTTTTATCGGAACTAGATTTATATATGAGCTGGTGGTAGGACATATTTTATATTCGCATAGATACCGACCTCCGTACGCAAGGTATTATAACCCGCCATAGTGGCCCACTAATACACGTTTCGGGATCAGCCTGTATATATATGGCTCCAAAAGGCCGGCATAATTATGGCGAATGTCTGGGGGTAATCATCTTTCATCAGTCAGCTTTCTATTGGACCTCATTCCACTAACCATCAGGTGCATGGTCGTCACTTTGCTGTGTTCTCATAAAAAAAATTATAAAGGGATAGTTTTGAATTTACTTACCTCAACATAGTATTCAAGATCGCTTACATTTCGTTCTGAAGGACATTGTATTTGCGTAATCACTGGGCATTATGAGCCTTAAGACTTAACGTCTCACGGCGTCGAGTAAAGTGCATCATCACGAATCCTTTTTATTTGAAGTTCTGAAAGATGCTGCAACATTTTATGGTCAGTCGTAAATCCAGTATCGTCTAGATTCTATAAAATTTTCTGTTTAGATATCGAAAGTATTAAGCATTTTTTAGTTTTCACCATCGGTTGATTACGATGTAAATTTAAAATCAACTGTGGTGCATTTACCTTGTTAAGTACTGAATTAGTCTAAGTTTGGAAGAGAAAGCATCACATACAATTCGGCAATATTTTTTTGCGTGTGAAGTAATATGCACTGCATAAATTAATTAATGAAGACTGCGACATGGCTTGTCTTAAATATGACCGCAAAAATAAATCAAATTTACTTCCGTTTCAAAGAAAAAATGTAATTCCGTGATGGAAAAATCATAATAATTTCTCGTTATAAAGTTGCTAGCATTTGCAAGTAAGTCGGAATGTTAAACGGGATTCCTAGTTGGAAAAATGCAAAAAGACTGTGAAATAAGAGCTTAACTGCTTTTAAAATGTCGACCTGACATTTATAATATTACATTTAAGTTTAAAATCTGAAATTTTTATTTACATTTTGTTACTTAATTTTGAAGAGCAAATTCATTATTCAGTTACTAAGATTTTAGGAATGTTTTAGCAGTATATTGACTACTTTTTTCTTCAAGCTGTTAAAACATTAAAGAAGAATCACTAAGATGTTCCAAATACAATTTTATTGCAAAGTATAAGAGGTCATATTGCCACAACCATTTCTTTGTAACTGAGAATATTTCTCGACTAACGCTCGTTACATCGACTACCCTCGTGTTGCAGTTGTTTTATTCTAAGAAATATTATCGAGTGTCATCGGTGATACGACCACAAATAATTATACAAAATTATTGTATAAATAGTATAAATTATATAATTTTAGAGTAGGAACATTAGCATAAATATAAATTAGATATTTTTAACAATGCAATGATTTTTCTTATTGTAGATGCTTGTAGTGATGATTTACTATGAAATAGTACAAATGCGAGGAAATATATGTATGGCCAATAATAATTTATCAGAAATTTAAATGGTGAAAACCTGACTAGAATATCTAACACATAAATGGCGTTCGATAAATCTATTGTAGAAATATTGTTGAACGCTAGTAAGCGACAGGTCCCAGCGTGTTTAGCATACCAAGCAGAAACCGATTTTCCACGACACGCGCCATGTTATTTCAGGCATGTCTCTTAGAAATAAATATCTATTCAATAATGATATTAACACGAACATAGTTAAAACCTCTTCTATGGAAACTCAGAAATAAATATCTATTCAATAATTATATTAACATAGTTACAATCTCTTTTATAGAAATATGAGTCAGACACTTTAATATTGACAGCGAATTATACGAAATAACTCCCAACAGAATAATGTTTTAACTCGATTTCCGTTTTTCGCATCTTACCTTCTCAGTTACATTGTATGCTATTAGATTAGTTGATACGTTATCAAATTAGAATCTGGTGTGATAAGACGTAACTCGACATTCATCGGCCTGCATGGAATGATTTATTATTAATGGAAGCTGTAGAAAAAGGCAAGGTTTTACTAAAGATTAAAACGTATTTAAGGTGAGAGATATAAAAATATAAAAGGAGCATATTTTTTTATTGCATTGAATGATGAGACCAGCTTGCCATTCGCCTGATGGTAAGCGATATGACTGCCCATAAACAGTAGAAACACTATCCAACACCTTAAATTATAAAGTATTGTTTGATATTCCACTGCGCTCGCCATCCTGATACATGGGATGTTAAATCTTATTATATCCAGTAGTTACACTGGCTACAATGTCCTTCGAACCGGAATACAACAGTGACTACACACTGCTGCTTGGCGGCAGAAATAGATATTGCGGTGGTACCTACCAATGCGAACCCTCACAAATGAGAAACCTACCACCAGTGAATACATACATATACACGTTTATTTTCATATATGTATTAAACAATTTCAAAGTAAAAGGTTCTGAAAATACTGTTAACACGCGATTCTCAACTCTCAATAAAATCGGGCAAGATACGATAACTATCGCGTTGCAATTCGAGAGAGTGCCTTTATTTACTGTAGCGACCGCTGAGTTTTGAGGACTGTCTATAAATAACTTTAAATTGCTATCGTAGAACTGATTTTTACACGTTAAAATAGTGGGACGAAAACACAAATTTAAATTGTCATTTTTAATAATAATATTATAATTAAAAAGGGTAACTCTTTATGTGTCACCACATTAAAAATGTTAACAAAACATTCAAAGGGAACAAATAAAATTCTGGGCTATCAGGTCTATGTAACCTTATTTTATCCATAAAGAAAGTTTTTACAAAGATTAATTAATACACCTTTGTTTACGACACTAATATTTTTTTTTTATCAGAAATCCTAAATTCAACGAAGTCCAACTATAAAATATCAGAAAAGTCAACTGAATAGAAAAAGGTAAAAACATATGAAACCTAGCACGACATTGAAACACATCACACAATGCATAGAGAAGACATTATCTTATCAGTGATAAACTACGCTATGATAACAGATAGTGGCATACTGTAGTAACAACACAATGTTACTGATTGCGATATAGAACTAAAAATATACCGTTGTATTTTGGAAACTTTACTCCTGAAGCTAGTGTATCAATAGTCCTGTATTATACTGATCCATCTGACTAAGAAGCTGAAGTAGCTGTGGATAGGACATAGCTCGCAGAAGGAACGTTCTGGAGTGGAGGCCACAAACTGGCAAGCGTCGGACGCTCACCTACGAGGTGGACAGATGGCCTAATAAATGTCGTAGAAGGTCGCTGGATGCGTCTTCTTAGAATTGGTCGTTCTAAGAAGGGCCATGTTCAGCTGTGGACATCCTGCGGCTGATAATGATGATAATAATGACCCACTGCGTAACTTTGCGCAGGCCGTAGTCCACCACGCAGGCCTGGCTTGAGTTGTCGGATTTAACATACAAAATTCTAAGGCAGAATTCTCAGATGTCTAGGTTAGGTCTTGTTTTCCTTTGCCGTTTAATCGACCAATAATTCATAGAGATGGATACTTTGACAAGTATAATAACTGTAGATAAAATTAAGGAGAATTATGCTGCCCTGACTAGATGTACACAATGTGATCGTGGAACACGATTTTTGAAACATTCCATTATGGCCGATTTTTCATTACATGCATAGATTTAATTTATTTCATACTCAGGATTCATAGTTAGATTACTGGCCTGATCATATTTTTAACTACTCATGACTGAGTTCACAAATCTAAACATATTATAAAACAAAATCCCCAAAACTTAGTCTGTATGTCATCGATTTTCTCAAAATCTACTGAATGGATTTTATATGGTTTTTACTAAATGCTAGTGCAATTATTGAGGATTAGGTTAATAGTACATTACGGTTTTATGTAAATTGAATGAAATATAACGAGTACTGTTGAAGAGGTCGCGTGGTTGTGTTGCGTTGTGTTGTGGTTGAAATACTTTGTGACACACTGATTTCCAGGTGGGCGAAGCCGCGGGCACCACTAACCGCCCATAAAATTTACTGAAATAAGAAATTACAAATTACCGATCAAATATCTCGATTTTAACATCAGGATTTCCTAATCTCGCCACAATTATTTTTATAAATAGCTCTGAATGAATTTGTTTCATTATCATGTTTGTTGCTTTTGCCATAATATTCGTGATAACCTAAATTGTGGTAGAAATAAATGCCCGTGCTGCTAGACTAAAATAAGAAGCAATAACTACAAGTTGACCAGAGCTGAGATGTTTGCCAACCAAATCAATCAATACTGTTTGCCGTCCGTCTAAAAAACCCTTGCCAAGAGCTGACTATTGATACGTTTATGGTTCCGTATAATTTGTTGAATGTTTTAGTAGAATTTACCTATTCCTCGCTTTAGAAAACAACCTACGCAATTTATTATTTGAACTCCGATGTTTTGTTTCGTGCGATAAGGTTTATGAAATATGTCTTTACATTTAGACATAAATCTGTATTATTTTTTTATATATCTTGATGTATTGTAAAAGCATTTTTTAAATGCGACCACGGCCCAGTAACGCTTAATTTTTTAGAGGTATTTAGACGCGTTGTCTTTCAGTTTTGACCATTTCAGTTTCTGACTTTGGTAATAATATCACAAATATAAAATTCAATAGAGCAAGCCTGCGTCTGGTTTATGTGGGACTATCTGAATCTAAGAGATGCTGAACAAGTAAAACTTGCGAGCTAAACACAACGAACATAAAATTCCACACCCTACTCCTAAATACACATAATAAAACCGTAGTCTTTGTTCACGCACGTCCACACGATGGTAGAACTTTGCTGGATAAATTTTGAACCAACTAAATAACGACTATAATTGTCGTATATTGAAAGCCAACACAGGATAGACGAACACACGCGAGCATAATTCTGGAAACGGTTATAAACGAAACATTATTTTGAAGTTTTGTAATTGAAGTTTTTTTTATATTTGTATGGTAAAGTTACCCCACTACACCTGTTGGTAAGTGAAGTGGGGTCTAATAGAATGTCTGCTGATGAGAGATACCCCTCGGCAGTCGACACAATTATGCCGGCCTGCTGAAATCGGATATACACAGGCTGATCCCCGAACGCGACACACTTACTTGGGCCACTATGGCGGGTTTTAACACCTTGTATACGGCGGTCGCTATTCGGGTGGATATAAAATATATACTACTAGCAAAGTATACCTCGTCGTACCAAAATTAAATGTACGAATAAAAATTTTCGCAATTCAAAAATATTTGTTGTGGGATAAATAATGCAAATAAAATTCACGAAGACGCTGGCACAGAAATTAGTCTCAGAAGTGTGGGTAAGCGACTTAACAAGCATGCCAAGTGTTAAGTCAATACAGTAGTTTCCGAAAAACAGCTCAATACCGAGATAGATTGGCAGTCGGACACCAAACTTGGCCGAATTAAGGTCAACTATTCCCGAAACGTCTTTGTTCTTTGGTTTGTTCTGTGTTCGAAGCTTCCGAGATTTTTGTTTTGGGACCAGTCACTTTTTTATTATCGTCTCTCAAGTTTAGATGTAATTTTTTAGTATTTCGGTACTTTTAACCCCGTAATGACAATAAGTGATTCATTCTCGTTGTTTTACACTATTGGTGGTAAGTTTCTTGTATGAGAAATAAGAACTGATGTCTTCTGGTTTGTAGGGCATTTTAGCTTAATTTTAATAACTGGAAATTATGAGAATAAACATTTATGTCGCAGGGAGACGAACGCAAAAGAATGTTATATATTGCAGTGTAATTCAGTTCTAGATGATGTTGCATCTGTTTATGCCATCAGGCGAGAGGCATTTTCGTATCGTCAATGCATTAAAATATCTTGATCCCATGTCTCAAAATACTTCAGAGATACCGACTGATGCGGTTTGCTAGAACAAACCCCAATACTTTTCTCATTGATATAAAACCTATTATACATCAACTGTACCAACAGCCCTCAAGCCTTTAGCTTGAACATAGCACTAGACTGGCCATTAGTCATACACAGTGAAATGAGGTCGAGCCCTCGCAAAACAGAACTCTTTGTACGCGTATTATACTTAGCAGCTATCAAAGGCTTTACGGTCATAGATGATTGTGCACTTATAGTTATATTGTATACTATAAAGGCTTAATATCACAATTCACCTGAGTGACTGTTCTGGCTTTTTGTTATAATTACTGCCACTAGTGGTAGGTCTCTCATATGTGAGAGTTCGATTGGGTAGGTACCACCGCAATGTCTATTTCTGCCGCCAAGCAGTGGGTAGTCACTGTTGTATTTCAGTTTGAAGTACATTGTAGTCTAACTACTGGATATAATAAGACTTAACATCTTATGTCTTAGGGTGGCGACCGCAGTAAAATACCAAATAATACTTTGTAATTCAAGGTTTTGAATGGTGTTAAAAAAAGGAGAGGCGTGGCAGAAATTTAATCTTACTTATATCATAAATGCGAGAGTTCGTTGGAAGTAAATCCAGAAAGAGCTGAATGGATTTTAATTGACCCATAGGTAGACCATATCTTGAATTAACATAGGCTACTTTTTATGTCGGTAGCTTGCTCCCGTGATAATAGTATTTTGTATTAGATTTTTTAAATAAATGGCGCTGGCGACGTGTAGGTCTAGGTACAAATAGCTATAATGTTTTAGAAATTTTTGCAATGGTAAAGTCTTTCCACGCGGGCGAAGCCACGAGCAAACACCTAGCTTTATAAAAGAATTTTAAGTCTCCTAACTCTAAACTGGTCGAGGTAACGGACCAAAGGCCTTAATTTAAAAAAAAAACAACCTCTAATCATCGACATGACCGCCATTAATCTGCAGTCATAATCCTATGTATTGTTTATCTGAAAAACAAAGGAATTTGTATTTAAAAAACTTTGCTTAATAGCATTTCAATTGTAAGTATCTGTAACAAAATTCACTTAAAATTTTATATCAACATCCAAATCTCGTCACAAACCTTTATAATATCAAAATTATAAAGTTCAGTCTTGGAAATTGAAAACAGATCCCCATTAGCTCAATTTGACGGTATTTGCGTTCTCATTGTTCCCCCTTGTATCTCTATTGATCAGCATTGTTCCTCCGTAGATTACACTCATCGGGCTTTTCAACGATTCAATGGGTTAGCGAATGATATCGGGAAAAGAGGGCCTTAAATTTTCCTCTTACTTGCATATTTTTACTAGCTGTGCCTGCGGCTTTGCCCGCGAGTAAATCAGTGTATCACATTTTTTTTACCACGTGAATTCCGACCCACGAGATTTTTGACAACCACGCGACTTCTTCAACGGCAATCATAATATTTCAGTCAATTTACATAAAATCGTAATGTACTTAAATACTCAAACCTTCCTCAAGAAATGCACTATCTTTTAGTAAAACCCGTACAAAAATCCTTCAGTAGATTTTGAGAAAATCGACCACATACAGACAGCTTTTGAGGACTTTGTTTTATATTATGTAAAGATATCATTACTAGCGACTGCTGACTCGCCCTGGTTTTACTAATTGAATTATTTATAGCCGGGTCTTATGCTTGCTACCAAACTTCACAGGATCACCTGCTAGTCTAATTTGAGTATTACCTTATAATACATTAAAATCGCTGCAGCCCTTTTTCTCTCTCTCATCGTTCCCTCAATGCTGAGGATCGTGACCCCTGTCACTTGGTCACGTCTTGGACAGCTGATCGCCTAGCATGACGGTCCTCCGCCAGATGCAGTGCCTCCGGGATAGCAGCCGTTTAAAAGTTCATAAATCCATACATTAATTTATCTTTACATATTATTTTATTAAATCATAGCAATTACATAAAACTCTAATGCAACTGAGTTCGTATACGCACTTTCAGAACTTAAATTAGTCAAATTCTAGTTCATATACATATACTTCACAATATTTGAGCCTATATTGTCTTTATTATTCCAAAAATACGTCACTAATTAAAATGACCAATAAAAATGCTCCTTTCGGTACTCCATTTTAATGAGAGATCGACACTATATTTTTCAAGCATGTTACTAAAAACTCTTTAGCTAGGTTTAACAGGCCAGATAATCTTAAAAGCTATTAGAGGAAATTTTATAAAACCTTAACCTCGGATTTTAAAGCTGTCCATTGAAATATTTTTTTGGCTAAAGATAACGAAATGGCCACGAGAATACTTGTGCCATAACTGGAACTACCGAAATATTCTTTTTATGTACACGATGCGCTCGTTTGCTAGTGATGTGCCGTGTACAATCGAATCTATTTAGTTTCGAGTTAACATCGACTAACTATTCGTATCCGATCGAAAGTTCGATTTCTGGCCGAAGCCGATATCGATTATAAAAACTACCTTTCTCAAATATAGTAACATACATACATAACATCACGCATTTTATCCCCGAAGGAGTATGCAGAGGCGCAACTAGGGCACCCACTTTTCGCCTAGTATGTTCCGTCCCATGATGTGATAGGGGGCCAGCCTATCGCCATATCGGGCACAAATTCCAGACTCCGGGCTGATACTGAGCAGAAAAACCCAAATATCACTTTGCCCGACCCGGGATTCGAACCCAGGACCTCAGAGCGCTATTGTACCGGACGTGCAATACAACTACGCCACCGAGGCAGTCGCAATATAGTAACATTTCAAAATAATGTAACATAACATTTGTTTCATTCGATTTCGCGTTCGCTTACAAACCTTCGGCCTATATTGACCGATAACCGAATGCTTTACCCAGAATAGCCGAAGCATAAACCGAAGCTTCGGTCGGAAACTATTAATTAGTCACCATACATTCAGTCGAGAAGCCTGTGACGCGGCGTTCCTTAGTTATTAGCGTGCATTGTTACTAATGCCTCGTTAGTCTGATAGCAAATTATAAGCCCACAACCGTGAATTTTGGATTCAATTCTCATAGAGATTGGAATTAGTGGTTGGCACAACGCTTTATCACGCTGTTTGAGGCAAAATAGACAAATAAGAAGTTGTCAAAGACTTATTATAGTATTTCTAAGTGTTGCTCGTGGTATCGCCCGTGTGATTATTCCTTCCCGCCACAACTCACTAAATCATTGTAGTACTTCTAATCCATAGCCGCCATCTGTACTTGAATGCTATTAATTTCAAATAAAAATATTTCCTACGAAATTAAATTACCAGGATAACAAGTAGATTATACTAATACAGGAGAATAATACTAAATCATAATCTATCCGTGTACGAAACATCCAAATTCCTTTGTTGGTGCGACGATATTTTTTATATCCGCCCGGATAGCGACCACCATACACAAGGCACTAAAACCCGCCATAGTGGCCCACGTAAGTGTGTCGTGTTTCGGAAACAGTTTGGGTATATCCAGTTTCATCAGGCCGGCATAATTGTGTCGAATGCCGAGGGGTAATCATCTCAAAAATCCGTTCGTCTTCTTCTGTGTTTATTTCTCAGATTTAAATATTTGCATTTATAATATCAGTAAGAAGTAAGATGTACCATTAGATGCAGTGTATAAAAAAGAAGCATTAATTTTTCGAACTCGATAACTTAGAAGTCTTGTTATAGAAATGTCAAAGAAATAATGTGACCTATTTGTAGGTATTTTAATGAGGGTTAAGTTTAACGTAATGATGTAGCGGCACGATAATGATATTTTTTAAATATTTGTATCAGAAATAATATTCGAATATACCACGAAAGCTTAGTTGGGAATGAAATGGATTGGTGAAATCAAGGTCTGCAAGTTCAAAACCCAAGCCACACCTCTTACTCTTCAAAATTATGTGTGCATAACCAATTATCGCTAGTTTTAAGAATGAACGAAAACATTGTGAGAAACCTACAGACCGAAGACTCCTTAAAGAATTTCGAAGGTTTGTGAAGCCTGCCAATTCACACAAAGCTAACTTTGTGGACTAAGGCCTAAATCCTTCGAGTAGTAGAGGATGCCCGCGTTGGCCTAATTTAGGTTTGGTAATTGGCATTATTATTATGTATTCGTTGTTGTGCGGCGGAGTAGCCAATATTAATTCATTACATTTTACTGAGACTATATAACTTTATTTAATTGAATTTGAGATCCTCAAAGCAAAATCTAATACAGGAAAGGCTTTGCAATCATTTCTCGTCTACCACCAAATTAACTTCATATTTGATTATATTCGTATTACTGAATTCAACCTCAATTCGATTCTAAAAATAAATAGTACAACACTACCTGTAGAGTTTGTTGCATACGTCATCGATGTTCTATCAGGATTAAACTCCATGCTCCGCTATATGTAGGCAAGTATTTTTATATCTGAAATATTCTGTTTTATTTTAGTAACACGTGTTTTTAAATTTATAGTTCCTTTTTGTGGAGATATAGTCTAATTTTGTTAATACTTTTCTTGCTTGTCACATCATTGGATTTTCACTTAACAGTGGGTGCGTTGGTTGTGGCCTCTATCTACCTCTCTGGAGATAAAGGCATGATCTTTAATATTTCCGGTTGACCTTTTGCAAACAACAGAATGAGGCAGTCTAAATCTTAGTAATTACATTATAGGACATTATTATTAAATTAACTGACATTGGTTCAAGGTCTTTCAACATTTAAAATGATACAGCTTACTCTTAAGTAGAGAAATACATACGCAAATATTTAACAACCAGACATACTGACATGGATTGTGCTGGTGTTAGGATATATTTTATATCCGCCCGAATACCCACCACCGTATTAAAACCCGCCATAGTGGCCCACAAGTGCGTCGCGTTCCGGGATCAGTTTGTGTCTATCTTGTACCAGGCCGGCATAATCGTGTCGACTGTCGAGGGGTAATCATTTCTCGTCAGTCGACATTCTATTGGACCCCACTCCACCTACCATCAACTTTGTCGTGCACCTTTAAAAAAAATACATTTGTATTCCATTGCTAATTATAAAGAAATCTGACGTTATACAAATTAAATCTCTTTTATGGTATGTTGCTGCCTTTGTACCCTTAATCTCTACAACCTACAGATAATCAACAATTTCCTAAGCCTTCGCGAAAAAAATATTTCCTACAAAGCTCCCCTACAATCGAATATCGGTACAAAGAGGGCTTAGCGAAAAAACGCTTTGAAGGGCTCCGAAGAGTCACTCCCGGCATTTAGAGGGTTTGAAACAATCCCCCCGACTTGAGAGGCTTTTGGGGGAATGTTCGCAGGTTTTGTTATATTTAAACAAGCTTGTATTGTTTGGAAAGCGGTGATTTTTTAGAGGAAATTTTCTTATCATTTTAAATAGAATGTGGGTGTTTAAAATATGTTGGATTACTTTAAATGTCTGAGGGCGTGCTTCACAATGTCTGAGTAAATGCTAATCGTCGAATATAATGATTGATTCCTTCCTAATCGAATTTCTGTCACGGCGGCCAATCTCAACGGAGATCAGCCACGCAGGACATATTATAGTGCACAAGTGTGTGCGCAATACACAGGTGCACTCCTTGTTCCTGCACTCTAATGGTCATGAAGTGCAATCCGACATGACCAGAGAGAGATCAGGGGACCAACGGCTTTACGTGCTTTCTAAGGCATGGGGGTATCACACAAATAACTTCTTGACTCCTAGCTATGACTAAGTAATTTTTAAAATGGAAAAACCCAGTCACAATTATTTGGCCCGTCCCGGGATTTGAACCTAGGACCTTAGCGCGGTAGTTGTAATACCGTGCTCAATTACAACTACGCCAACGAGGTAGTCTATAGAATGCGATATGAATAAGGCCCCAGTGTACCGGAATTATAGTTTTTTTTTTTCTTGGCACGGAAAAGTGACTCCACTGCATCTGATGGTAAGTGGAGTGGAGCTCAATAGAATGTCGACTTACGAGAGATGATTACCCCTCGACAGTCGACACAATTATGCCGGCCTGTTTGAACCGGATATACACAGGCTGGTCCCGGCACGCGACACACTTGTAAGCCACTATGGCGGGTTTAAACACCTTATGTTCGGTGGTCGCTATACGGGCGGATATAAAACATATCCTACAACCAGCAAATTCCATTAAAGCCATTTTATAAAACACTTAACGTATGAAAGAGAAAAAACTGAACCGCTGCTACAACGGGGCAACAAAACATGAACAAGTACGACAGATAACTTTAAAATCATAACTATTTTGTTTCATTTTGGCGTTCACTATGTGCCAAAAGATTTGTGGGTTGACTTCGAAGAAATTTGTTTTTTACTTAAAATTTGGCACATGTATTTCGGTTGAAAACTGCTCGTAAATGGGTGTTATTCAGAGACAGATTTTAAAAGAAATAGCAGACAGTATAGTAGTGGAGAAAGGTGAAATTTTCTGAGAGAGAATCCGACAGAACATATTGATAGTAATATGCATAAAAGCGGCGATAGCCTAGTTGGGTATGGAATGGACTGCCAAGATGAATGTCCGCAGGTTCAAATCCCAAGGGCACACACATCTGACTTTTCTAAAAAATCATGTGTGAATTCTTTGTGAATTTATCGTTCGCTTTAACGGTGAAGGAAAACATTGTAACGAAACCTGCACATCTGAGAAGTTCTCTGTAGGAATTTCGAAGGTGTGTGAAGACTACCAATCCGCACTAGGCCAGCGTGGTGGACTAAGGCCTAATCCCTCTATAATACAAGGCTGATATTATTATTATTATTATTATTATTATGCATAAATGCGGTCTACAAATCGTTCTGATGTTAATTAGATTCTATAGAAACTCTACATAAAAGGCAGCTGGCAGGAATCGGCTTATATGGACCCTTCGCCACACTTAGGATGGGCGGAGAAGGCCAGGAAATATTCACGAGCATTCATGGGCCTCAATGGGTAGTTACAACCATGAGTTATACACACTGGACGGTGTGCCTACTGCCTAGGGCTGCGGCAATTGTCCCACCCGTGCATGGGCGTGCATTTGGTGTGAATACCGAGCGCACTAGAATTGCCCCGGGAGGTAAGCCAAAGCTAGTTTAGAATATAGTAAACTCTTTCAAGTTTAAAGACGGCTTGAAAATTAAATTAGTTCACCTCCTTTTGCGACTAACTGTACATACCTACGTCATAACTCTTGACTTATATACATAACATACAAAAAGCGAAAGGAAGCAAATCCCTGTACGCGCACGAAATCTATTAGAATTGGTCGCGTCGGCACGAATTATGTATTCAATGTTTGGAGTCTGCGAGGGTAATGCGGGCCTGATATTGGGCACGCGACCTCTGACGCACGGGCTAGCCCTACGGCTGGCAGATATTATATTTTTTTTTTATTGCTTTGAATGACGCGACGTACTTCCCGTCCGCCTGATGGTAAGCGATACGACCCGTAAACAGTAGAAACACCATCAAACCTTGAATTCAAAGTATTGTTTGGTATTCCACTGCGCTCGCCATCCTGAGACATGAGATGTTTAGTTTTATTACGTACACTAATTACATTGGCTACAATGTCCTTCAAGCCGAGACACAATAGTGACTATACGCTGCTGCTTGGCGGCAGAGATAGACATTGCGGTGGTATATACCCAGGCGGACTCTGACATATGAGAGACGTACCACCAGTAAAATATTTTATCGAAACTGAATGACGAGACCACCAACTCGTTTGTCTGTTAATGTATTCATGGAACGTAAACCGAATTATGAGAGTATACCTTATGTGCTTAGTAATTATTATCAAGTTTCTTTGATGCGCCTATCTTATTTATCTCTGTGTCCTGTTAAGTGGGAGAGAGTGTCTTTCGTATTAAATCTCCGATGTACCTACATTTGTATTTAAAGTCCAAATAAATAATAACATTATCTATAATGTTAAAGGTGGGATAAGTACTGCTTTGAAAGTTGTCAGAAGCAGCCAAAACGATGGCAGCTACCAAGTTATTTCTAATCAAAATAAACGTTATCGAATGTTTGTGTATATTTCATTGTAACAGGCCGGCAAAATTGTGTCAACTGTCGAAGAGTCCTTCATCAGTCGACATTCTACTGGACCCCACTCCACTTACCATCAGGTGCAGTGGGGGAACTGCCGTGCCCAAAAAATCAAAATTTAAAACTTACCAACTTACTGTAATATTAATGTAGATAACGTGATTCGCGAGTACCTCCAACTTGTAAATATTAAGGTAAAGATTTATATTATGTTTCCAAAGAATTGCTATTTTAACACCGATAAAGTGATTTATCAGTCGACGAACTCGCTTTAAATTAATTAGTCACGCAATATATATTTAATTTCCAAGTAAAGCTGAAATCTAAAATATTTCTTTATAGATTTGAATTTAAGATAATGTTTTAAACCTTATTTTAGTAATATAAATGTTTGAATGTTTGTTACAAATAAGCTTCTGCGCTTTTGGACAACTCAACGGATTTGGACGATATTTGGGACACAGGTGACCATGTCCTGGATTAACACATAAGCTACTTTTTATCTAGGTAGTTTACTTCTATGGGGAATAATTAAATTTTAAATGTAATTTTCAAAAAGATGGCGTTATCGTCGTAGTGTTTCAAGGACTTTTGTATCTAGAAAGGCTTTTCGTACAGACGAAATAGCGAGCAACACTAGTTAGTAACTACAAGTTCTTTTCAACTGAATCATCCTTAAGGTGGACATATTTTTATACTACCTACTAATATAATATATGCTTATAAGTACCATGATTGCCCACAAACATTAGCAACAAGAGCTTGGAATTTATAGAACTGTTATGACCTGAGATACAGGCTACAATAAACCCGAAAATGACAGTTGTTGCACGGTGATGCTTAGTCGAAGGAATATATCTAGACTAGCACAGACCATGCAAAAATATTGATAGTTCAAATATTTATCTATCGGTTTTTCAAAGAAACATTGAATGTTTCCAAACATAAAGACATTGTACACACACGTGTTAAACTTATAACAAGACTCTTAAAGCGTCGAATGTTAAAATAAAAACATGACAAATTGCATCAAAATCATGATGACGACAAATTTCCAAAAATACGTCCCTCAGTACAGAACAAAAGTTGATGAATACCGATACCCAATACATAATATCTATTCATCGCATGACCAGACAGTTCCTTTGTTCCCGATACTATTCCGGGATCAGCCAGTTCATCCCTGCTAATATTTGCTTGTACTGGGTTAGGCTTCTCTTATGTGACAGAATTTCATTCATACAATGTTCTTCTCGATGTTGTCGCTTGCAATATTTTCAAAGGATTTAGAGATGTTAGAGAAAAGTGTCTGTAGGCTTGAGAGACCGAATTTTGTTTGTAGTATTTTCTAATTACATTTAAAGAGCCTTCAACAGTGGTGTTGGGTTTTACTGCTCAGTATCAGCCTAGAGTCTGGAAAATGTGTCCGATATGGTGAGCCTATTGTGTGCCTTGGTTACACCTCTGCCTACCCTCTTCAGGGGATAAAAGGTGTGATGTGTGTTTCTTTTTATTTAGATTTAAGAGCCTTTATGACGCCACGCACTCAGGTTATCTTGGAGTTTGATGTAAATTTATAGACAGAGATGATTTAATATTGGCTGACTTATTAATTTTGCGGCATATGATATAGAATGCCCAAGTAGGCACTAGAACTAGGATTATATAAGGCTGTCTTCTTATAAAGCTAATCTTGTTTTATTATAATAAATCTGGATTATCTCATAATATTTTACAAATAAATGAGCTTGAAATTGCCAAGAAGTAGAATTGTATTCCTATACACATTTCATTACGGACGGACGTCCGATTATTTGCTTAAGAATGGCTTCTCTACTACTGCCTAGATTATATTAAATTCTTACGTCACTGAGTTATTATGGTTTTATGTAAAGGAAGTCGTTAGAATAATCCGATGGAATGCGTAAATGGAATTGTAGGTCTATTTTCGCGTGGCACGGGAGCACTGTTTTTAACGAGTACTCCGACTAATATAGCGAGACTACATAAATCGATGGTACACAGAATTGTGCCTTCCTTACTAGAGGACAGACTGGTCTTTGAGTCTGAATTATCAGAATGAGCATTATAGCTGGAGTTTACGATACGCTGAGTAATTGAGCTCGTTAAGCCCTTGGTCCTGCGCCTGGTATCTCTTCGGTCATGTCGGATTGCCGTCTCACCAGACTATAAGAGTGAAAGAACAGAGAGTGCACATGTGTATTGCGCACACACTTGTGCACTATAATACATCTTGTGTACCTGGCTGATCTCCGTTAGGATTGGCCGCCGTGGCCGAAGTTCGGCTAGAAGGGATTCATTCATTAATGGCGAGTAATTATTACAGGCGCTGAATGGGCGCGCATGTTTTAGTTTTTTGGGATAAAACGTTGCTCCCTTTCCTGGGTCTTAAACTATCTCTATACAAAATTTCATCGAAATTCGTAGTTTTTAAGTTTATCGTATTCAGACAGTCAGACGCAGGTTGACTTAGTTTTATAGTATGTATGGATTGTGTATGAAAACATTCAGTAGTGGAGGTGTAAGTCACGGGCTACTCAAATTGACCGCAATTCATAATACTTATTCCCTGGTAATGTATTTTTATATTTAACGTGATACTTCAAACTGAAAAGGAAAAATTCGCGCAATAAGTGAATGCGTGAATGAATGGAATATAAAATAAATTTATGAATAAGGTGCTCTTTATAAAATTAAATCTTATTATACTTTTTATTACCCTGGTTTTGAAAAGCAAACCTACAGTTTCTAGTCAGTTCTCTGGCGAAAACCGCTCTTCAAGCTACCACTCACAAAGAACCTAAATAAAATATCAGTCGGAACATTACATCATTATAAAAATAAAATTGACTGTAATATAAAATCTTTGTACACGCATCACGCATTATTCCCGAAGACGTAGGCAGAGCTGCAACCAGAGCACCCACATATCGCCATGTGTATTCCGTCCCATGATGTGATAGGGGGCCTTTCGCCATAACGGGCTCAAATTCTGGACTCTAGGCTAATATTGACTAGAAAAAAAAATAAGCCCAAAACCTGGGACCTCAAACGATGAAGTACCGCACGCAATAAAACAACGCCCTTGAGGCAGCAAAATCTTCTTCAAATGCCTCTTCATTGTTGAAGGTTAGCCATCAGCTTCCTGTATTTCTCCCTATTATTGGCCTGGCGGAACAGGTGTTCAACGGAGATGATACCGGTCCACTCCCGGATATTTCACAGCCACGATTTTTTCCTTCGCACGTCTTTTCTCCTCCATCTTGCAGCAAAATCTTAGTGTAGTCTTAAAATACATTTTCTCTGACTCAAAAAAGGTTGATAAGTTTCCGTTCAAACCCGAACTATTAATGAACAGAGCAAATGGACGCTATTAACTTGGTCAGCGTCTTTCGTTCCGTTCGGCTGGATGTTTCACCAGAACCAATCAAGCGAAATGACACGTTATTTCTTATTTTTAATCAATCTAAGACCGTATTAAATGATTGATGAACTCAGTTTCGTTCTAAAGTAAGGTATCAGTTGAGACGCTGTCAGATTGTTGGCTGATGATAGATACATTTAATACCATAAAATCAATATCGTAACCATTACTGCTTTTGACGGAATTGAGTTCGGAGTAAGCTTGAATCGAAAAGACGTAGGCATCTTCGGAGGAGTAATTAGTGGATTTTTATTCTTTAACAATTCTATCATGCGTGTGAATCTGCAAGCATCTACTAGTGTATAATATTTACTGCCAACCAATGTGGACATTCCCAAGTTGGGTAATCAAAAGTCGGGCTACCTTATTACGACTGTACCTAAGGGTCATCACTTCGAAATGTCCTCAGGGATAAAGGTCCAGATTCAACAAAACATGTTTCCCGACCCGCGACAGTAAATCCGCCGACATCTAATCTTTTAAGGAACAGAATCCTTCCTCTCTTTAATTAAGGAAAGAATTCAACCCAATTCTACAATAGGAATAACCTTTACAAAAAGTTTGGTACAATTAGGAAATATTGTGTTTTCATTTCCATTTTTCCTTATTTTATTTATGTTGTTAAAATCATCTTAGATTTTCTGTCTTCTATTAAGATGAAAACTAATGATCCACGTGCATTCATTTATTTTATTAGTTGACTTCTTTGTTTTGTTTATATTAAATTAAAAAAAAACAAGGTTTTTATAAAAACACGCTACATATTGATGATTTCTCTGAATATTAGATGTTGTTTTGTCACCATTTGCCGGATAACTTGTGCACTGAAGTTTCATACCTCGATGGGTAATTATCTCTCGTCAGTCGACACTCTATCTGGAGAATACTCCGCTTGTTATCGGGTACAATGGGGTCCCTTGCCGAACTGGATAAAAATACCATATCATTGATTTCTTATGTTTACGCTAATTTTAGACATTGACATATTAGTTTTCCCTGAGACTCGCCGAGCTTCACTGCTCGGAGTCATAAAATGCGTGTCACTGCTTATCCTGGCTTACAAGAGTTGTAGTGGTGGGTGTGAGGGCGGAAAAGTCTCTGTCTAATTTTAGACATTGATTTAAAATTATTTTTTACGGATTTTATCGCGGTTTTTTATATTAAAATTTTCTCCCAACGTTTTGAAGACTGCAGCCTTCGTAGTCGCGGGGAGGACTGAGGTGTTGGTCACCCGATAAGTCAAAGCTACAATATCTACCTACATTTTACTTTTTTTTTTAGCTGCTGACGGTCCTGTCTACGCAGAATGTTCACACAATGTCATCAAGACGCTGTGAGCTCATGTGATGAATCCGCAAAAATAGTTTTATTTAAATCATATTATTCTTATTTACCTCTTATTAAAATATGCCTTATTTCATCCTGTCCAAATAACGGTACAATAGAACCCTCTAAAGGTCAGACAAACAACATACTATCAATGTTTATTTAGTACTTTTGAAATCCTAAAAATAGGTCGCCTGTCCCCAGGCTCGGCCTGTCTAGAATGCTAATATAGAGCTCGATTCTTGCACGTTTGCACGACTCTATTTCCTAAGGGTTTAATAACAAATTGCCTGCTGAGTCAGTATCGGGAAGTTATATTGCTCTCCCTCGGGAATGCTCGGGAATATTGGAATTGTCATCGGTCAGGGTCGTGTTTTATGCTTTAAAGGATGCTATATTATCCAATTTGTATGATTATACGACCATACCAAGTATAGTTAGTTTTATTTATTTATTTATTGTCTTGCCTAGTTTGGGTACCCCTGGTAATTTGCGTTGTTGTTTATAATTTTCCTGTAATTTTATTTATTTTTGTATATTTTATGCTCTTATGTAAGTCTGATTTGTAATAAACTATTTGAATTTGAATTTATTTGTTAGGTACAGTTACAGACTACAGACTAAACAAATATAAGATCATGCCACACAAAAAAAAACAAACTATACATATAGTATAGTTAGTTGCGCTACAGTATCAGTCATACTGGTACTGCAGCAAGAAGCTGAATAAGGGTTCCCATTGTTGGCACAATGGGTATAATTGTGTTTTTTTCTTTATATGTTTTGTTTTTCTCTGCTTATATTGTACATTTTATAATGTTACTGTCCCAATAATATATCTTTCTTTCTTTCTTATAGATCGGACAGCAGGACCAAAATTGTGCTTCAAAAGTTATTAATGGGTAATAAGTCGTCTTATTTGAAATGTGACAAGATGTCACAGCGTTCTTAGATATTCAGAAAATATAATTTACAGAAAAATGCTAATATGCGCATTAAAAACGTGCAAATGATGTGGAAAGAATATGATATATTTTACATTGGTGTTTGCTATTTCACTGTAGATTGAGTAACCATCGTATAAGTGCCAATATTTCGCATGACAATGTTCCCAGTGTCCGCTCTATATAATTTTAAAACTCTTTGATTAATTTATAGTTTTTATACGGTCGGAAAACTGATCCAACTGCACCTGATGGTAAGCGAAGAGGGGACGAGATAGAGTATTACAAGACAAATATAATTATCCCTCACCAGTCTACAGAATTATGTATTGTATTAACATACGAGATAGTTTCATATAAGCCTACCTGTGAAAGTTTAAGAGCGAAGTGCTGTAATATTATTAATAGGTATATCTATAAGTAATTCAGTGGTTAATATAAATCTCATAATAAATTTCGATTAAATTGATTATACGTGCTGGATGCAGATCGCTTTCGACAGGTCCGTCTGGAAATCTTTAGGGGAGGTGTATGTTTAGCAGTGGACTTTATGTGGCTGATGATGAAATGAAAATTAAAATTAAACTATTTTTCGGATTTTATCGCGGTTTTAATACCTTAGTTTTCCCCCGACATTTCGAAGACTTCATGGTCACGGGGGGGACTGAGGTGTTGTGCATCCGTAAAGTCAGAGTTACAATATCTACCTACATTTTACAATTATACAACTTTTTAAATTTTAGTTGTTGGTGGTCCGATCTACGCCGAATGAGCTCACAGTGTCTTGAAGTCTGGCAGCCGGTCTTTTGAAACGTCAGGAGAAAACTAAAATATTAAAACCGCGATAAAATCCGAAAATAGTTTCATTTTTATGTCTAACATTCGCGTAAACATAAGATATGATGAAATTGATATAGTCATATATTTTTCGTTCATCAACAACCCAGAATTTGGATCTGCGTACGATAAATGACAATAGATTTATCTCCTTAAAATTAATTTCCACAGCTAGCGAAATGTAGATGACACTCTACTCTACTCTGCCTACCCCTAACATAGAGAGAAAGCGTGATTTTGCTAAAACACTTAAAATAACACGTATTGCCCAGAAATCTGGTAGTAAGTACTGTAATGGGCCGAGCCCACAATATTAGCCGAAATGGGCCTATTCGAGGCGATTCGACACGACTCTACCAATACCCCTCTGGTCACGAACGGGACGGACTCGACAACAAATTTCAGGGGCGTTTTTACTAATTAATATGGCCACATTTTTTCTGCCAACATGCATTAAGCCGGCGTGGTAAGTGCTAAATTTAGTTGTTGAGAAGAACTTTGCCTATCGTTGGTTCAATACATAATGTGACGCTGGTAATATTACTAATTATACGGCTTTTGGCATAATTCGATGTGATGTATAGCAGTGGATGTGACCAATGCCAATAGTTTATATGTAAGAAATCGCTAAAGAGTAACTTATGGTTATTTGTATGATATATAAAAAAGCATTTTTTCTATTTAACTTCGAGGCAAGGAATATACTTAGGCTTCAGTGGCGAAGGGTGAAATTCCCCAAAAGATCACCTGTGGCAAAAAAAATGCCTTAGTTAACATATCGCGGCCAATTTTACAGAAAAGACAAATGTAAACAGACTTAAAAGGGAAACCGGTAGGAATCGGGTTGTTTGGACGCTTCACCACCATTAAGGCTTACCTGATATAAGCGTCGCAAAGGCCCTTAAATATTAACAATACCACCCATTCCTTTTTTTAAAATCCTTATTGAATTAGCTTTGTCGTAGGTTACGATTATGTTGCTCCGTAGTCCACTCCGATCGGCACCTACTTACCTCACATCATACACCCAAAATACTTTAAACTAAATAAACCAGTGGAGTAGCATAATGTTAACCTATTGCGCCGGGTACAATGCCTTCACTCAAAACAAAAAAAAATATTTCACTCCTACTTTGTGGTAGAATGACAATGCAGTTATACTTACTCACATGGACTCTCATACGACAACCCTACCGCGTAATATAAAAAATAAAATATCTTACTCCACTCGCTACTTCTTCAAATATATATTCAAGCAAAACAACACATTTCCTCACAAAATATTTCTAAAAGCGTACATCATTTGCATCGCAGACCCCCGACATAACACCTAAATACATCTCTGTAATCAGGTTGCTAGAGATTTCAAATATACAGGGTAAAGCACTCCAGCCTTTGTCGCGTTATATTAGGAAGGGCATTGCAAACGTTTCAGGTGGGGGAGAGTGAGGACGGGTCGAGGGGGGGGGGACGGGGCGGGTTGTTGTTGGCCTTTATTGATTCTTTTCATTGTAAAAAAGGAGACTGGTCCGATTTGAATGCTTTAATGTGGTATTTTGGGAAAGTAAATTATATTTGGGTTGGTTTTTGGATTAACGTGATATATGTATATAGATTATAATGTTCAGAACTGACTGGGTAAGCTATAAGATTGTTACACATTAGAACACACACAAAGTTGTGTATAATTTCAATGCTACTTTAACTTTACTTAATAATAATAGAAGGGCTGTATTACATACTGTACCACTTCTGGGCATGGGCCTTGTCTACTAATAAGGGGTTAGGACAGTCCACCACGCTGGCCTAGTTCAGGCTGAATTCGCCACTTAGTTTTGCAAATATGTGTTTAATTTGAAGAAATTTTACCTAATTAAAGTTAAAAAGCATTCAATAATGTACCTTATTTTACTAATACAATAATATTTTAAATATAGAACTTAATTTTATTAATATTTTGACTGCTGTGTAATGTCCTTGAAACTATAATTTAAAAATGTATTTGGTTCGTCCTCTCACGCGGCATCTGAAAACTGATTAAATTTATAATATATTTCAGTATACGCTTAATTTATGGGCCTAAAAGGCCGCCTTTATTCTCTAAATAGCTTAGAATTTATTTATCTAAAAATAAATTTTGTTCCGCTGAAGTCGCAAGCAAACAGAAGTACTACATGATATTTTTAATATGCAACGTTCAGAGAAGCAATGCAAGAAACTCCATTTAAAGGTACGATTGCGAACGTCATTTCTGTCAGCCTGAAGAGGCCTCATTAGACGATATTTCAAGGAAACTCTTTCATTCCTTACTTAAAAAGTACATGGACAGAATATACATAATAACTTTGCTTGTGGCTTCATCCGTGTACAATTTTTTTTCTCAGAACCAAACCCATTACAATTAATATTAAACATTTTTTTCGGATTTTATCGAGGTTTTAATGTTTAAATTTTCGCCCAACGTTTCGAAGACTTTGCAGCCCTCGTTGTCATGGAGAGGATTGGCGTACCACAAAGGCTAGTTTAAGGCCGAAAAATAGTTTGATTTTAATGTCTACCATTCACGTTAACATAAGAAATGATGACCCATTATAATGTTTTCCAGATAAAATGTACGACTCGTACCGACATTTAATACTCCCAAACATCTTTATGATTTTCTATTTATAACATTAGTAAGACCTAAGTGACTACCTCAGTGGCGTAGTTATGTTATGTGCGCAATACACCGGTTTGAAGGCGCTGGCTCTAATCACGGGTTGGACAAAGTGATATTAGGTTTAACAATTCAGTATCGGCTCGAAGTCTGGTGTTTGTTCCCGTTATGGGGGCACAAATAGTAAAATCTAGATGACGGGGCGAAATACACAGAGCAAAAAGTGTGTACTTTGCACCTCTACTCTGCCTACCCCTTTCTTTGGAGATAGGCGTGGTATAATTAATGTAATGAAATGTTTTGAAATGATGAAATGAAATGATTTATTTATTTGAATCTGTAAAATGTTATACATTATTTAGATTCCGTCAATATTAACTCTACCACCAGTTCGAAAAGCAGTTCTCACCAGAGAAAAACGGGCAAGAAACTCTGGTGTTGCTCTTTTCAATCAGTGTAGGGTAAAGACTACTACAAACTACAGTACATGATAAAGTGAGAAGGGAAAAAAAAAAGAAAAAAGTTTAGATATAAGTTTCGTTAGTTTTCCCCCCTCTAGTTCTACCTTCTAAGTCGTTTTGTACGTGTAAAATGAAATAACCTAACTCGGTAGGTCGATGTAATAAATGCCAACACAGACACCGCTAACAATTCCACCCAAACATTTTATAGCGCACAATAAGGATAATAAAAAGCCACTTTCAAACCCTACCGAAGCCCTACATTGTACATTTGATTGGCTATAAACTAATATGTGGCTACAACCGCCCATAATAGGGTTATTAACGGGGCCCACAGCCCCATTTCGTCGTACAATTACGTACCTGGACGGATTTTAATAGGAACTACTTTGGTGGCGAATTTGATTTTTAAAGGCCATTGTGTTGGACAAACGTCGTTTCGCTATTTTTATGTGGAGGATACATATTAGTAATATTTTTCCTATAATGCGTTACATATTTTCCATGCTGTGTATCATTCGCGTGATGGTTATGATTCCTTCTTAGCCAAATTTCTGCCATGGTAATCTCAACGGAGATCAGCCACGTAGGAGAAATTATAGTGCACGAGTGTGTGCGCAATACAAAAGCACTCTCTGTTCCTTCACTCTCATAGTCCGGTGAGACGGCAATCCAACATGACCGGAGATCGAAGGCCTTACGCGTTTAGATATTGGTTACTTATTCACCACTAGTATTTAATCACCAAAACTAAAAATCATGTCATCTCTCATTAGTTGGCAATATTTAGACCGTGCTCCACTTACTATAAGGTTAGGGATTGCAATCCGGTACAAACTTAAATCCGGCCGGATTCAGCCGGAATCACGAGAATTCTGCCGGATCCGGCCGGATCCGGATTGGTATTTTGGGTGTTCAACATAGCGCATATTTCTAACTTCATGGCATAATATAAGGAATAACCTACGGGGCAAAAATAGAAACGATTTTGTGCGAAAATCAACTCTTATTTATTCATAATTATTATCAGTCAGTTATTATATAATAGTCTCAAAGATTACAAACAACAGTTAATTATTCATGGTTAAAATTAAGTTAAACCCGTTCATAAAAACTAAATTAAATCAACATCATATTCTTCTATAATCCAAATTAAAATTTTCAAAATCAACAGCTTATGGATACTATACCCATGCATTCATTACAGCACAGATCACTTTTCTTGTTGGAAAAACGCTTTTAGAAAACAAATTGTATTAATAGTATCATCCTTTATCCTACTTCTCAAGAAACTGCAAATATAACCAGCGCCTGAAAAAGCCCTTTCAGCTTCAACACTGGTTGGTTTCATTAAAGTAAAAAAAAAAGTCATATATTAGAGACTAGTATTTCCCTCTATCTCCTTCAGTTTCATAAGCGATCATTTCTTTCTTAAGTTTTTTAGTACTTTCGCACGGTTTTGATAAGAGAAATTTCGTTTTTCTTAATATATCGGAACCGGCCACCGGATTCGGTGATATTGTTGGATCCGGTAGGCAACGAAAACGTACCGGATCCGCCGGATTACCGGATCCGCCGGATTACCGGATCCGCCGGATTACCGGATTGCAATCCCTATATAAGGTGCAATATGGTCATTGTCGTATACGCATTTTTTTTTTGTGACGAGAAGATACATCGGATACGTAATATTACCGTATTATAGTCCAAAATCGACTGCCGAGGGTCATCTCTCGTCAGTCCACACTATCTGGACCATACTCAGCTTACCAAAGTGCCATTGGGTCATTGTCGTACACGGATTTTTTTAATAACGACAGAGACCACATCGGATACCTAATATTACCGTATTATAGTCCAAAATCGACTGGCGAGATCATTCTCAGCGTATTTGGACCGTGCTCCACTTATCATCATGTGCTGCCGTACACGGAATTTTTTTGAGACGAGAAACCACATCGGATAATTTGTTATAGTCTAAATTTATTAAACAAGAAACAATGTTGATATAACGCTACTTCCCTTACCGCCTCCACCTGGCTCCAGCTTCCCTTCATTAATATTTGTCAATATTTAACGTTACTTGCAGAGTGGGGGCGTGATGTTCTCTCCACTGGGCCGGCTGCGGGTCGCGCAAGCTGTGCGGAAACAGGTAAACACTGCATACTGTTAGTAACTTTATTTACAAGTTTAATTTACTTGACTACTTCGCTGTGACGAAGGGTCTATATAACCCGGATCTTTCCAGCTTCCTTTTATGTAGAATCTATCATCAGAACGATTTGTAGACCGCATTCATGTATATTAGTATCAATGTTGTGTCCCTTATGGAAAAATTCACCTTACGCCACTCCTGCGCGGTAGTTATATTGTGCGTGTGCGTGTTGGAATTCCTGGGCTATATTGGCTTTTATTGTGTCAGCCCGGAGTCTGGAATTCGTGGCTGATATGGTGATAGACTCATTAGTATCTATGTTGTGTCGGTTTCCCTTATGCAAGAATTCACCTTTCGCCACTTTTACGTGGTAGTTATATTGTGTGTGCGGTACTATTCTGCTCTGAGGCCTCGGGTTCGAATCCCTGGTCGGGCTATATTGGCTTTTTCTTCTGTGTTAGCCCGGAGTCTGGAATTCGTGCCTGATATGGTGAGAACCTCATCCCGAATTATCTTTATGGTCAGAACAAATGGTGAAAAGAAAAAAAAAGTTAACGCTCTGATTGCACCTTTCCCTACCCCTTCGAGGGCAAAGACGTGATGTGTGTTTGGATAGCATTCATCAGTGGTGTGATTTGTAAGGTTTTTAACTACCTTTTAGAATAAACTTTGCTTCAGTATTCCATGCCAATACTATTTAAAGAGGTTTAATAAATAGAGCCTATATTCAATATCAGTAACGCTTAGATGATTCATCTTTTGGGGTTTATGGGCCCCGGTAATCATTAACTAGTTCTTCGTACAAAATACCCTCTAAGAAATAGCATCAAAACATTCATGAATCGGACTTAGAATCTTTGATTGATTTTAAATGATTGTTTACCCCAATTAAATTGTAAAATTTGATTCTTATTGGTGTTTCTATAGAATTCGCCACATGATGATCACCGCCTTCATAGATCCACATGATTGAATTATCGAAGCGTTACTCACATAAAAGGAAAAATAACAATTAAGTAAATAGAGGTCCCTTAATTGACCCCGAAAAGTAAGAGAGAAAATTGAAATTTGGTCTTTGCCAATCCTTTTCTTGACAATAACCTAAGATATTTTAATTTATTTCTATCTCTGTTTTATAAATTCTTGGAGAATTATGATTTGACTACTTCCTAATTCCAGATGAGTCAAATCCCAGTGCTGGGCACTGAAGCAGCTCCCCTGCAGGCTCCTCTGTGCTACCAGCTGCTGTGCGCGCCCCCCATAGCGCCGATGCCTGCGTGCGCGCCATGCGAGCTGCCACCGCCCTATGCTGTTTATCCACTGCCGTTTGACAGTAAGTTTTAGATTTTAGAAAATGCAATTTAAAAGGACTTAAAATTCGATTATTTTACTTTATATTGCTTTTACTACTATTTTAACTCAAGGATACTCAGAATAGATCCATTGTCAACAAATCTCTGTGATCGATACTGTTTCAACGGCACTGCACTTACGACTACATTGTTAAAATATTATATTCATTTACAAAAAATCGACTGTATACTGACTGTTATATCAACTGACGTAAAAAAATCAAAACTTGTACCAAGAAAACCCTTTCAAACCTATTTATTACCTATTTTATAACTACACAATTTAATCACAAACTGCTTCCAGCGACTCCAGCGATCTACGGCCCGCCAGCCCAATACGCACTGGTGCCGGCCCCATTCAGCGCGCCGTGCTGCGAACCTGCGTGTTGCGCCCCCCTGGACAAGCAGCCGCGGGTCCCCCCACCCCCACTACACCCCGCCTTTATCTACTAAACCATACTCCCACTTGGACACATTAGATTTTTTTTAAGTCAAACCGAAAATGCTTGAAGTTAAGTCAGTACTTGACTATTGTATGTGCATTTGGTTTGCGGTACATTATAACCTGATTAAGTCAGTCCATGACTTATTGAATGCTCTATAACTGACATCATTTTGGTAGCACACCATATTAATAACTTAAATTGTAACCAAATAAAAAAACATTTTAATGTGTTCAAAATTTCACTTCTATTGGATATGTATTTATTTATAATTGTTAGAACATTTCAATGTAATTACTGAAGTCATCGATGATGCAAATGTTGAAATTGTTTTTGATATTTTACGAATTGTTACTATACGGGTACCCCAGTATCATAATAGTTCCAAAAATAGTTGTCTTAGATGTCACTATCATAACATAACTCCTACAATACTACAGAAGTTCACGTAATATTTGTATTAATCAACTTCCTCATAGTCGACAGTAATGTTAACTGATTGTCAGTTGAGGTCTCTAATCTACCAGCCATGAAGCTATGCAGTAATTTTATTACTCTTCTATAATTAGGTTAAAGTGTTATATCTCAAGATAAGTAGTTATATTCCAAAATTCCATTGGAATACTATAGTACGTGCCATTTTATATTAAATGTGTATTGATGGGGTACCCCATGTTTTGCTGTTACATAGTACAGTTAAGTTATAAAAGTACGAATGAGAAAACCTAAAACCTATCCATTTGGATCTTTTTACATTTTTGGCTATAAAAGACATTTATTTACTTTCACTATTTATGTTAGTTAGCGTGGGTTTTAATTAGTCACAATACTTGCACCACTAGTTTATATTTCTTTATAATACCTCTTCTTAGTATGCCATTTTTCCTTAAATTTTAGTGTAATCATTTTCTCAAAACAAATTTGAGTTTTATGTTTATAAACTCGCTGCGTGTTAAATTATGTGAAGTTAAATGTAAGTCACTAGAAAACACCCCATCAGTGAAGACGTCATTAAATAAAACTAGAAAATTACCGTTCAAACTCAGTTATTGATTTCCTAAATAAGGGGTAACAGATACAGAAAAAATAACCCCTATTCCGTTGTGAAAAAATATATAAAGAAAATGTTAAATATATGTTTTTGTATTTTTCATATATCTTGTTGACTAATAAAAATAATGTTATTTATTATATATCACGCGTTCCTCTTCTAGTGATTTACAATGACTCAAGCTTGTTAAGAATTCCACGTTTATTGCTCAAGTCTTCCAGTCATCACGCTCAATCCGTACCCATCTCCGATGCGAAGTGTTCAGTGTGAGTTTAAGTAGATGTAAGCTTCGGATCACCGTGGATTCGCGTGCTATTGATGTGGGTTTATCGAATTGTTTTGTAATTTATTTCTTTAAATTGGCTAATTATAATTGCTGATGACGAAGATTGGTGGTAAAATATCTTTTCTCATTGGCATTTTAATCTAAACTCATTCATTTTATGTAATTTTAATATTACTATCGAAATTTTTATCGTGTAAATCGTCACAGCTATTCCTCGAACAAAAATCTAAATAAAATAACTAGTGGAATGTTTTTACAACACAATTTGATACAATCCTTAATGAAGTGCTTTCAGGCACAACGAAAGTAGCAAAATAGTTGCTAGATAAAACGTTACCTCTCGGAAAAGACACATTTGTTACTGCTTGTTATCCTTTAAAAGGATTACGTTTGTTTAGTGTAAGAGTGTTTTTTTATTCCCTAAAATAGAACAGAGGATATGATATTTTTTGTATAATGTTTTAGTTTATAAATTGTTGCTGTTGTTGATTGAATCTGGGTCCAAGATGTGATACAGACAAATGTTACAAGATGCATCTCTATTCAGTTGTCAGGGATCAGGCCTCACATTCGGGGTCTTTGTTGTGTTATCCGCTATGATCAAAGCAATAATTCGAGTGGACTTGTAGTTTCGTGATCGCAAATTTTAACAAATTCGTTTCTGTAAGTATAGGACCAAATGTTGGCCAATAATAGCAATAGTTGGCGGTTAGTTGGACAAATCTCTATACGTAACGGTGTTGTAATGAATGTTAATCTTTTTATATCGTATTCTATAACTTCTGTGGACTCTACGTGTTTTATTGGGCGCGTGAATTTTTTCAATTCATTTCATATTCTTATAGTTATTAATAATTTTAGCACATGTACCCCATAATAGTGATGGCTTACCCCAAAGAGATTTTTAATTAGTAAAAGGTGTACCATAGCCGTAATACTGTTAAATACTTAATTTATTGTAGAAACTCGCTTGCACAAGTACTAATAAAAGTATATATATTTTTTAAAGAGATTCAAATTATTGACTCATGGGTTCTTCCGAAAAATAGAATTATTTATTACAAAATTTAATTTCCAGAAACCACAGTGATTTGTAGGAGAATAGCCAAACCATATTTCAGATTATACAACGTCTGAATCCATGGTAGGTTTCCCTATTCAGGTCACAGGCTGGAAATAGGTGCCCAAAAATGTAATCATTGGTCACCGCCTTCGCCTTCAATAACACCTGACTATTGAAAATTTCACGCGCCCGACCAAATTGTGGTCTTTCTGCCTATAGACATAAGGCTTTGTCTCAATTATTATATATAAATTCATATACGACTAGTGTTATCGGAAAAGCTGTCAATTTGTCGTCTTGAATTTTTTACATCTACTTATATAGCTAGTGTAAAGCCTATGCTTTGTACTGTCTATTCCTTTCCCCATAGATCATTTTGAGAAGATTTTCTAAAGGTTTTTGTAATATTTTGCCAAACTAAGTGGAGCTCTAGCTTTCCAAATAATCAAGCTGTATTTAAGAATCTATCGTGTATCACTGCTTAATTGTCGTTCGGGTAAATATGGGTCCAATGTGACCCTATAATTAACATTTAATTTACAATAATAAAAAAATAAAAATAGTATCATAGTTATTTATATCTCCGTCTTTAAATTTCACTGAATATTATAAAACAAATGTCTTAAAAAAAATTTAAGATATTTTTTTGGGATTTTTTAAAATTTGTTTTTCTATTTCCGCCATATTTACACGAACGACCGGCCCTCCAATATTACGTGGCCTAGTGACTTACTGCCTAACATATCGGATAACTAATCACTATGCTATAGTTTATTTTTTTTAATGACATTGCATGGGAACGACATAATTAACAAGATGTGGGAAAAGAAAAAAAGTTGAATAATCATATCAAATATTTTGGAGTTTAAATGAGGTTGAGATACATGTAGGTCTAAATAGACCCAGACGAAAAAATATGTTAAAATATTCAACCAATCACATTTAAATTAAATTTTAAAAAATCTTCATTATAAATACATAACTTCCAATATCCAAACATATGTAATTATGGATTATTTTGTCACCTATCCGTGATCTCCGATGTTTCATCACAACTGCTTTGGTTTCAGAAATATCCGTAAACTACATATCACTGAAAAATAGTACATAACAGAATGGAAGATTAATTTTGTCGTTCCCATGTGACACTTTGTAAATAATCTTTCGCTAGAATATATTATGTTAGTACGTGGAAATTTGTAGACAATATTAAATATAATTAGTTTAGGTAATAATAACAATGGCTTGGCGTCTATATTTCTATGTGTCATGTCTGCTATGATAGAGCTAATTGTTATTGTATTGTTAGAATTTCAATCACTACATCTATTTTGTTTGTATTTTCTTGCATGACTCCTCCCGAACGGTAGCACTTATCTTGCTTGACATATTCGAGTTTGGAAACAAAGGCTTTAGTAAAAATTTACTCATTTGTAAAATCTTTATTGTGTTTCTTGAGAAAGGATATATTATTTATGTACATCAGATATTAATTACGTATTACAAAAAAATATTATTAAGACAAATTTTAAAAGTATCGTGGGTCTAAATTGACCCGATATTTCCAAACTCGAATGTGTTAACTAAAAATATTTTTTTTTAATTCTGCTTCCACCACATAAAGCTTAAAGGGAGGAATGCCATAAACGATAGCATGCAGAGATTCCGTCTTCATATACACATCAATGTACAGGGACGTTGACAATACAGCTGTTTTTAAGATATAGTATTGTCCTTGAAGGATTAATGGATCGAGGTACGTCCAAATATTTCCGTTGCTAGTTTTAAGGGTCTCTGGTGGGATGGTGAGTTGGTATTTGGGACGAGAATAGTTCGAACTGGATTTTTTTATTCAAAAATAATGACTTTTAAATTAAAATGCTTCTTGATTCAACTTCACGTCTTATTACTATGTAATTATGATTGATATTTCAAAAACGCAACTATTATTTCCTTGACTCTATAGTATGATTTTTACACGACTATAAGTATACGAATGCATTACTATATTTTTTTTAATTCAGTTCGAGCGAACGAATGTATTACCGGCCCACCGCCTCGCCAAGTCGTACCATTTTTATAGCAATACCAAACATTATCAATATCAACAATTTCACCTATAACTTATATTATAAAGCTATACTTATTTTTAATCCTATGAGGCTCTTATATTTCAGCAAGAGTCTGAAATTTTAAACGTCAAGTATTAATCAAATTAAACTTATTTCTTAATGGTGTGTTGTGTAAATTTTCTTATATTTGTGTACAAGCTTGATATTTGATAAATCTAAAACCATTAAATGTCCAATATTGATGTTCTTTTAGTATTCTTTATAAATTTTTCGAATTGTATTGATATGTTTGGGTTTTGTTGTGGGGAAAAGAGTGGAGTATTTTTCGTCAATATTAAATAAATTTAATAACTTACGGACGGAGTCGAGTATTTAATTATTTTTTTTGTGTGAAACATAGATTTTATTAAAAATATTAAAAATTAATAAAAGTCACGACACTAACGTAGTTAAATTACAGTATTTAGTTTAAATTTTATTGAAAAACTTATTTTAACTTTGCCAAACAAAATGGTGTTTTCCAAAAATAAATTTAAAACTCTAAAAAAATACTGTTATCCATAAAGGATAAATTTTGGACAACCTATTTCGTAGATAAAAAAAATAATAATTCCATGTAACGGGTAAAATTGGTATAAGAATATAAAAATAAACTTTCAAATCCACTCAACCTCCGCAATAAAACCCAAACAGGATTTTGATAAAAAACTTTACAGACGTAGGCCGATATTGCGTTAAGTATAGTTTTGCTATCCCTTTTAGAAACGATCGCTGTAACTAATTCGTTGATACAAGTTTATAGCATTATTTATCATGTTGACTACTTGTAAGGGATCTGTTAGAGCTGCGCAGTCAAGCTTACGGACAACAGTATTACTAGATAATTTAAGGTTCCGTTGTTTATGCTGGGCATAATTGGACTCGCCTTTCGTTAGGGTCTATAAAGACCCAGTACGTTAATGGGTCATTTCAGACCCACCAGTAAAATAAACGTTTCAAACGCTTGCTCTTACTTCTAAATTATACTTTACAAAACTAAAGTTTTAACTTCAATGTTAAATAAATTATTTAGTCCAACTATGCCCAACAAAATGGCGGACTTCGTCGAAATGGCGGCAAGCTGTCAAAGCACAAACGTCACTTTAGCGAAGCAACGTCGAAAAGACGCCTATTTAGAGACGCTCTCGAAAATTATACGGCAAATTATAATCGTCGGTGGTTTTTAAGATAAATCACGAATCAAGCTATCTCTGTCGTGTAGATGTGTGTCTAATGTTGTGCGGAACGTTTTGGGGTCTCACGCCGTGAATATAGATGGCGTTGTCATAAATAATTTGAGATAACCTATTTTCTAGTTATGACCGAAAAAAATCACTAAGAACTTTGTTATATTATTTTATACCATTGTTAATTACCTTATTTTAATAATAACTCCGAGAAGATTGTCTTCAAACGAAAATAATTCATATTGATATTCATACAAAGTTGAATTTGAGAAACAGCCACAGTTTTCCCGAGTTAGAAGCCTATAAGCTTCCCAGGATCTTAAACTATCTCCATACCAAAATTTATAAAAAACACACACAGACAGACAGAAAAGTGGACTTTGTTTTACAATATGTATAGATTTAAAGCATGTACAAAATATAAAGTGTATCATCAATTCGACCTCCAAAACGTTTCCCACAACACCCAATATAATATCTCTATTCTATGACTCTATGTGTTTTAGTGGATGTGATTCTATATATTATAATAAATAAATTAAAAATTAATTAAAAAAAATATA